>NC_029787.2:107784442-107788431 GCF_000816755.2 Arachis ipaensis | reverse complement strand
AATTTAACAACCTTTGTTCTGGGAAGTGGATGTTCCTCGGATTTGTAGGGTGCTTTGTCCTTCAAGAGATAACTTCTGGCGCTTCAATTCCCTTAAGTCACGCCCTTGCTCCTCTTGTTCTTTAAACAAATAGGTAAGAATTTGACTTTGTTCCTTCTATTCCTTTATTATTTTGTTCCATACCTTCTTGCATCTTGGTAACTGATGTTTCAAGATACTCCCAATATTCAGATTGAGGGATTTCTGGGAGAAATTCCTGTGTTTTCTTCTTGATGGGGTCATCCTGTGCTTGTTGTTTTTCCATTGATGCTTTGGTGATTGGTTTCTCAATTGAGATATACTCAGTTATTCCCATCCTTACTCCAGCGTCCTTGCAGAGCAGAGAAAGCAAGCTTGGGTAAGCCAACCTGGCCTCTTTAGAATTTTTATTAGCAATTTTGTAGAATTCAGTTGAAATCAGTTGATGAACTTCCACTTCTTTTCCCATCATGATGCAATGGATCATCACTGCTCTTTTAACAGTGACTTCAGAACGGTTGCTGGTGGGCAGCAGAGAATGCCCAATGAAGTCCAGCCATCCTCTGGCGATTGGTTTGAGATCTTCGCTTTTGAGTTGATTTGGGACACCCTTCGTACTGGTGGTCCACCTGGCTCCAGGGATACATATATCCTCTAGAATCTTATCCAGGCCCTTGTCTGTTCTCATCATTCTCCTGTTGAAAGAGTCTGGATTATCTTTCAGCTGAGGTAGCTTTAAGATCTCCCTGATCTTGTCAGGGTTGGTATGAACAATCTTTTCTCTGACCACGGTCCGATATTCATAGAAAGAAATTAAGGATTTTAGAAATCAGAGTTCTTAACATGTGTATGCAAGAAATCATGATTTGAAACATGGAAATTAAAATTAGAATGAAAAATATGAAGAAGAAACGAATTTACCTCCTCCCCATCATCCTGGCGTTTGAACGCCCAAACGCTGCCTGTTTTGGGCGTTCAATGCCCAAATGCTGCTCTCCTGGGCGTTCAACGCCCAGTTGTTGCCCTTTTCTGGCGTTGAACGCCAGATAGCTGTCCTTACTGGCGTTCAGCGCCCATTGGATGCCTCTTTTGGGCGTTGAACGCCCAAAACAGGCTCTTACTGGCGTTTTCTTGCCAGTGAGCTCTTTTTCTCTATTTTGTGTGCAGATTCCTTCTGTAACCCTGTGAACTTATGCAATTGATTCTTTATCTTGTTATTAATGAACTTTATATAAACAAATAAAAATAAAAATAGGGCAAAATGCTTAGAGGATTGATGCCCCATGGCTGGGTTGCCTCCCAGCAAGTGCTTCTTTATTGTCTTTAGCTGGACCTTGCTGAGCTTTTAATCTAGCTTCACCCTTGAGCACTCTTGCTCAACTTTGCCTTCAAGATAGTGCTTGATTCTCTGTCCATTGACAATGAACTTCTTATCAGAATCAATATCTTGAAGCTCCACATAACCATATGGTGATACACTTGTAATCACATATGGTCCCATCCACCGGGATTTCAGTTTCCCGGGGAATAGCCTGAGTCTAGAGTTAAACAGCAAAACCTTCTGTCCTGGTTCAAAGATTCTAGATGACAGCTTTCTATCATGCCACTTTTTTTATTTCTCTTTATAAAGCTTGGCATTTTCGAAAGCAGTGAATCTGAATTCCTCTAGCTCATTTAGTTGGAGCAATCTTTTTTCTCCTGCTAATTTGGCATCAAAGTTTAAGAATCTGGTTGCCCAGTAGGCTTTATGTTCCAGTTCCACGGGCAGGTGACATGCCTTACCATACACAAGTTGGTATGGAGAGGTCCCTATAGGGGTCTTGAATGCTGTTCTGTAAGCCCACAGAGCATCATCCAAGCTCTGTGCCCAATCCTTTCTACGGGTACTTACTGTCCGTTCTAGGATTTTCTTTAATTCTCTGTTAGAGACTTCAGCTTGCCCATTAGTTTATGGATGATATGGAGTAGCTATCTTGTGGCGAATCCCATACCGAACCATGATAGAGTAAAGCTGTTTGTTGCAGGAGTGCCCCATCACTGATCAGTACTCTAGGGACACCAAACCTGCTAAAAATATATTTCTGGAGGAACTTCAGCACTGTTTTAGTATCATTGGTGGGTGTGGCAAAGGCCTCAACTCATTTTGATACATAGTCAACTGCCACCAGAATATAAGTGTTTGAGAATGATGGTGGGAAAGGTCCCATGAAGTCAATTCCCCATACGTCAAATAACTCAATCTCCAAGATTCCTTGTTGAGGCATGGCGTAACCATGGGGCAGATTACCAGCTCTTTGGCAACTGTCACAGTTACGTACAAACTCTCGGGAATCTCTATAGAGTGTGGGCCAATAGAAGCCACATTGGAGGACCTTGGTGGCTGTTCGCTCACCCCCGAAATGGCCTCCATATTGAGATCCATGGCAATGCCATAGGATCCTCTGAGCTTCTTCTCTAGGAACACACCTACGGATTATTCCGTCTGCACATCTCTTAAAGAGATAGGGTTCATCCCACAAGTAGTACTTTGCATCAGTGATTAATTTTTTCTTTTGTTGCCTGTTGTACTCTTTGGGTATAAACCTTGCAGCTTTATAGTTTGCAATATCGGCAAACCATGGTGTTTCCTGAATGGCAAATAAATGCTCATCCGGAAAAGTCTCAGAGATCTCAAGAGAGGGGAGGGACGTTCCTTCTACTGGCTCTATCCGGGACAGATGATCAGCCACTTGGTTCTCTGTCCCTTTTCTGTCTCTTATTTCTATATCAAACTCTTGCAGAAGCAACACCCATCTGATGAGCCTGGGTTTTGAATCCTACTTTGTGAGTAGATATTTAAGAGCAGCATGGTCAGTATACACAATCACTTTTGATCCTACTAAGTATGATCTAAATTTGTCAATGGCATAAACCACTGCAAGTAATTCTTTTTCTGTGGTTGTGTAATTTTTCTGGGCATCATTTAAAATGCGACTAGCATAATAAATGACATGCAGAAGCTTGTCATGCCTCTGTCCCAATACTGCACCAATGGCGTGATCATTGGCATCACACATTAGCTCAAATGGTAATGTCCAATCTGGTGCAGAAATAACTGGTGCTGTGACCAGCTTAGCTTTCAGCGTTTCAAACGCCTGCAAACACTCTGTGTCAAACACAAATGGCGTGTCAGCAGCTAGCAGATTGCTTAGAGGTTTTGCGATTTTTGAAAAATCCTTTATAAACCTCCTATAGAATCCTGCATGCCCCAGAAAGCTTCTGATTGCCTTAACATTGGCAGGTGGTGGTAATTTTTCAATTACCTCTATTTTTACTTGATCCACCTCTATTCCCTTGTTTGAGATTTTATGCCCAAGGACAATCCCTTCAGTCACCATGAAGTGACATTTTTCCCAATTTAAGACTAGGTTGGTCTCTTAGCATCTCTTCAGGACAAGTTTCAGGTGATGAAGACAGGAGCTGAATGAGTCTCCATATACTGAGAAGTCATCCATGAAGACTTCCAGAAATTTTTCCACCATATCAGAGAAAATAGAGAGCATGCATCTCTGGAAGGTTGCAGGCGCATTACACAGCCCAAATGGCATTCTTCTATAAGCAAACACTCCAGATGGACATGTGAATGCTGTTTTCTCTTGATCCTGGGGATCTACTGCAATCTGGTTATAGCCTGAGTAGCCATCCAAAAAGCAGTAATAATCATGACCTGCCAGTCTTTCTACCATCTGGTCTATGAATGGTAAAGGAAAATGATCCTTTCTGGTGGCTGTATTGAGCCTTCTGTAGTCAATACACATGCGCCACCCTGTAACTGTTCTTGTAGGAACCAGTTCATTTTTTTCATTATGAATCACTGCCATGCCTCCCTTTTTTGGGACGACTTGGACAGGGCTCACCCAGGGGCTATCAGAAATAGGATAAATAATCCCAGCCTCTAGTAATTTGGTGACCTCTTTCTGCACCACTTCCTT
>NC_029787.2:107783150-107783989 GCF_000816755.2 Arachis ipaensis | reverse complement strand
CAGCCATGTTGATCTCTTCTACCAAAGAGTCAATAAGATCAACTTTTATGCAGTCTTTTGATGTGTCTGGATGCTGCATGGCTTTGACAGCATTCAACTTAAACTCATCATCATTGACTCTCAGGGTTATTTCCCCTTGTTGGACATCAATGAGGGTTCGTCCAGTTGCTAGGAAGGGTCTTCCTAGAATGAGAGTAGCACTCTTGTGCTCCTCCATTTCCAGCACTACAAAGTCAGTGGAAAAGGCGAATGGCCCAACTCTGACAATCATGTCTTCAATCACGCCTGATGGGTATTTAATGGAGCCATCAGCAAGTTGGAGACAAATCCGGGTTGGTTTAACTTCTTCATTTAAGCCATGCTTTCTGATAGTGGATGCAGGTATTAGGTTGATGCTCGCCCCAAGATCGCATAAAGCTGTCTTGGTGCAATTACCTTCTAATATGCATGGTATCAGAAAACTCCCAGGGTCTTTAAGCTTTTCAGGAAAGCTTTTTAGAATGACCGCACTGCATTCTTCAGTGAGGAGAACTCTTTCTGTTTCTCTCTAATCCTTTTTATGACTCAGGATCTCTTTCATGAACTTGGCATAAGAAGGTATTTGCTCAAGTGCCTCTGCAAATGGAATCTTTATTTCAAGAGTCCTGAGATAATCTGCAAAGCGAGCAAATTGCTTATCCTGCTCCTCTTTACGGAGTTTTTGAGGATAAGGTATCTTGGCTTTATATTCCTCAACCTTAGTTGCTGTAGGTTTATTGCCTACAGAAGTGGTTGAAGAAGCCTTTTTAGAGGGGTTGTCATCAGCACTTGTGTGTGTCTGATCCCTCACTGGCAATTGA
>NC_029787.2:107769318-107782860 GCF_000816755.2 Arachis ipaensis | reverse complement strand
GAGTTTTTGAGGATAAGGTATCTTGGCTTTATATTCCTCAACCTTAGTTGCTGTAGGTTTATTGCCTACAGAAGTGGTTGAAGAAGCCTTTTTAGAGGGGTTATCATCAGCACTTGTGTGTGTCTGATCCCTCACTGGCAATTGAGTGCCAGAGTTAGAAGCTGGAGTGACGTTAGACGCCAACTCCTTGTCTGTTCCTGGCGTCTGAACGCCAGCACTGTGCCCATTTTGGGCGTTCAACGCCAGATCCTGCCCATTTTGGGCGTTCAACGCCAGATCCTTGCTTGTTTCTGGCGTTGAACGCCAGTCCTTGCTTGTTATTGGCGTTGAACGCCAGTCTTGGGCATGGTCTGGGCATTCAGCGCCAGCCTTCCACCAGATTGCTGGCGTTTTAACGCCAGAATTACTTTTCCCTGGGCTCTTACAGTCCTCAGGTGAATTTTGGGTGGTTTGCTCATTCCTTGGCTCTTTGCTGCCTTGAGGTGGGGTATTTAATATTTTCCCACTTCTTAATTGAATTGCTTGGCATTCTTCTGTTATTTGTCTTAACAGGTGCTGCTTTGTTTGCTTCAATTGTTCTTCCATATTTATATTAGCCATCCTTGTCTCTTGTAGTTTATCCTTGAATTCGGCTAACTGCTTTGTTAGAAAGTCCAATTGCTGATTGAATTCAGCAGCTTATTTTACAGGGCTGAGTTCAGCAGTTACTGTTTTAACCTCTTCTTTCATGGAAGGGTCACTGCTTAGGTACAGATGATGATTCCTGGCAACTGTATCAATGAGCTCTTGAGCCTCTTCAATTGTCTTTCTCATGTGGATAGACGTATCGGAATAGGATTTACTATCCTTTTGCGTCTGTCACTACGCCCAGCACTCGCGAGTTTGAAGTTCGTCACGGCCATCCAATCCCAGAATCCTACTCGGAATACCACAGACAAGGTTTAGACTTTCTGGATTCTCATGAATGCCGCCATCAATCTAGCTTATACCACGAAGATTCTGATTAAGGAATCTAAGAGATATTCATTCAATCTAATGTAGAACGGAGGTGATTGTCAGACACACGTTCGTGTATTGAGGAAGGTGATGAGTGTCACTGATCATCACCTTCTCCATAGTTAGGCGCGAATGGATATCTTAGATAGGAACACGCATGTTTGAATGGAAAACAGAAGTACTTTCATTAATTCATCGAGACACAGCAGAGCTCCTCACCCCCAACAATGGAGTTTAGAGACTCATGCCATCAAAGAGTACAAAGTTCAGATCTAAAATGTCATGAGATACAAAATAAATCTCTAAAAGTTGTTTAAATACTAAACTAGCAACCTAGGTTAATAGAAAATGAGTAAACTATAACAGATAGTGCAGAAATCCACTTCTGGGGCCCACTTGGTGTGTGCTGGGACTGAGACTAAAGCTTCTCACGTGCCTGGGGCTGTTTTGGGCGTTCAACGCCAGCTTTGGATCCTTTTCTGGCGTTGAACTCCAACTTGCAACTTGTTTCTGGCGCTGGACGCCAGAATTGGGCAGAGAGCTGGAGTTGAATGCCAGTTTACGTCATTTATCCTTGAGCAAAGTATGGACTATTATATATTTCTGGAAAGCCCTGGATGTCTACTTTCCAACACAATTGAAAGCACGCCATTTGGAGTCTTGTAGCTCCAGAAAATCCATTTTGAGTGTAGGGAGGTCAGAATCCAACAACATCAGCAGTCCTTTTTCAGCCTGAATCAGATTTTTGCTCAGCTCCCTCAATTTCAGCCAGAAAATACCTGAAATTACAGAAAAATACACAAACTCATAGTAAAGTCCAGAAATGTGGATTTTGCCTAGAAACTAATGAAAATAAACTGAAAACCAACTAAAACATACTAAAATCTATATGAAATTAACCCCAAAAAGCGTATAAAATATCCGCTCATCAATCGGTAGGGCTAGTGGCAGAGATAGACACATATTAAGCTGTTAACACGGAGGTGTGGAGGTCGCTGGCAAAGAACGACCCCAAGCCAAAGAGACTCAATTATTGTGGGGCTCAGAGGCAGTCTCGCGCCAAATCCTATCAGGATCTACCACTGAGGTATCGGAGTCGAGGTCGTCGTTTTCACTAGGCAGCTGAGATTGCTGGGTTGCGGCCTCTAATCTCTGTGTGTAGTCCTCCTGTGTAACATATGTTGTGATTAGGATAACAGTTAATTGACTTTAAAACGAATAAATTTCAAACCTAGAATTAACTTGAAACTCATATAATGAGCCGCAGACCACTCATTAGCAGATCTCTCCTTGTTGGCCTTTAAAGTATATGTATATTTGAAAGTCTTCGCCAGTATTGTCTCACGATCCAACGAATTAGACTACACATATTGAAATCAACAAATTAAATAAATCAAGCAACAACTAATTCAATTAATAATTAACAAACATTAGCAAACTACTTACCAGCTTGCTCTTCGTCTTCATGAAGGTCATCGACTCACCCGAATACTTCACGACCTCGAGGAAGCCCTGCTAGCGATGTTTGTCAGACGGCGACACTTGAACCCCTTATCATTTCTAAAACGGGCCTCCAGTTCCTTCTTGATAAGTGGTCGCGCCTTTGACGAACGTTGTTCATCATCTTTTAAAGTCGTGTAGCTGCCGGTTGGTCGTAGATCTTTCTAATCATGAGATTATGTTCCGTATCCCATATGAATTTCAACTGCACAAAATGATTCAACAACATTAGTTTGTCGAAATAAAATACAGTTCAAATATAGTTAATTCAACAACATTGGGTTCTTACCGCCCACTTTTGAAACCATCATTCTCTAGTCTCAGCAGGGATCTTCGTATAGTTCGGTCATGGGTGATCGTACATAGACTTAATCACCTCATAGATCTCCTATGTACATGCATTGTTGTTTAGTGCAAACCTATAAAAAAATATTAAGATTAACATACACATAAATTAAACCTTATTGGTATAAAAGATATTAAAATATTAATAACTCATGCATGCATGCCATCAGGCCAAATTCGAATCCGTATGACGGGCGGTAGTGGAAGAGCATCCTGCTGGGACGTATTAGACGAATAACCCACTGCGGGATCTGTCATTGGATCTGTAGGGGGCATAGCAGAAGAAAGCACGTAGTTCGGGTTCGGGACCCTGATGAACAGTTAGTCCGGTGGACCCACCTGTGACGTCACAAGGGTCGACCGGGTAGTCGGGGTAGAAGGCGATGACTGAGCGGTCCCTAGGAATTCAATGGAAACCCTCCCTCTACCACGACCACAAGACCCACTCAATCTGTCTCTGCTACCTGTCATCATGTCTGCAAAGAGAATATATTATTAGCATTAATTAGCCTATATATTACACAAATCCTTCAACATTTACATTATCTAAAAAAAATTTGACATAACCTCTCCTAAAGTTAGACATATATCCACCTTTACGGTTTTCACAAATCCAACCAACCTTAATCCACACCATCACTCAACAAAACTCCATTAAATTCACAACATATATATCCCAGAGAGTATACAACAATCAAATTAGCATATAATAATCAAATCCTAAATCCTAGATTAACATATACCTAAATCCTAAATTAACAATTAACTTAATCCTAAATCTTAAATTAGTATATAATAATCAAATCTTAAATCCTAAATTAACAATTAACTTAACCCTAAATCCTAAATTAGCATATAATGATCAAATCATAAATCCTAAATTAACATATAACTAAATCCTAAATTAATTATTAACTTAACTCTAAATCTTAAATTAGCATATAATAATCAAATCCTAAACCCTAAATTAACATATAACTAAATCCTAAATTAACTTAAACAAAGAAAAAGAGTGACCATGAAACCTAGGGAGCAAACAGAGGAAGAAGACGGTGATGACGGCGGTACAGGATGGTGACAGCGGGGTAACATATGTCGGTCACCAAAATGCAGCATTCCACTAAAATGAGTTTACTGGTGGATTTTTTCGTCAGTAAACCCCACACTACATTTCACATCTATTTTTCCCGTTTTTTTCTCAACTATTACTGGCAAATTTACTGTTGGAATAAAAAATCCACCGGTAATGATTTGACCTAACGAATTCTACTTGAAAATCGTCTATATACCGTCGGTAAAGCCGACGCTAGTGTACGACGCTAAATCCGACGGTACTTAACATTTTTTATAGTGAATAAACATAGCATATTCCTTAGTGAGCCCATCGTATCAGTGATGGCTGAAACACGATCTTCAAGAGAAAAAGAACATGAACTACTACAACAAATTCAGGTTGAGGCAACTCTTCAAAAATATTGCCTATAATAAGAAAAAGCAATGCCTTTGATCAAAGGCAACACTTTCAAACAAAACACAATATATTTTGGGGGTTGGCTATATGACCGTTGCCTTTGGTCTAAAGCAACACTTTTTTGCATCAAAGGAATTCCTTTTCATAGCGATCCTCGAAAAACGTTGTCTTTTCTTCTATATAAAACAACTTTGAGTAAGGGTTGGTATATAGTTTTCAAAAGCAACACTTGATGAACTACCACTACTACATTTTAAACATTTAGTAATATTTATCTCTTAATATTTGCAAAATTGTTAGTAATTATTATAAAATTATATATAAAGTAACATTTATAATGAAATGTTAGTAAATACATGTAATTTTTTTTTAAAAAAAGGTAAAAAGTGTTAGCTATTCCTATTGACATTAAAATAAATGAACATCAATCAAAATTGGAGACCTAACCTAATGGTTGGGACAAAAGAAAGATCGGAGAACCTGCTAGCACAGAGAATCAATGCGCCAAAGCTATCGGCATGATCTCACTCCAAATCTTGCTCTCCTTCGCACTCTCACTCTCAATTTCACTCGCGCTCTTGATCTCGATCTCGATCGTGCTTTCAATCTCGCTCGCACTCCGCTCCTTGAATCTCTCTCTTGTTTTAACAAACTTTTTTTGATTATTCAATAATTTTAAGATATTCAATTATCAAAACTTAATTTAATTACTTTTAATAAAATAATTCCTAAATATAAAATCTTTAATGAATAAGTAAATTGAAATTAACTCATAATAATATATTTTTTTTTAAAAATTCTGGGTCTTACATCCTACCAATCTTATAAAAATTTTTGTCCTCGAAAATTGATACAAAATAAAAGAGATTTCATATTACTTCACTCTTGAATACATTTAAAGAAAAAGTAAAAAGTTCTCAGTATATATATACATACAGTTTCAAATACCAGGATTTTCATGTGGCATAAAGGTATAAAGGGTATAAGTGTGATGCGAAACAGAAGTTACAAGATAGGTTTGATGTACAAGATGATATGTTTCAAACATGTGATGGTAAAGCAAGGCGAAAAAAGGTTATAAAACAGGTTAGGGTTAAAACAACGTACTTAACGTTCGCACTCTGATCTCACACCAACTTCAGAATTTGAAAGAATTATTGAAATCACAAGTAGACAAGTTAACACTGATCTGTTTATTTATCTCTGTTTATTGAGCATTTTCATGCGCCATCCCTGATTCATTTACTTCATTCATCTCATATAAACTTAAAAAAAAATCTCAGCATCTGTTCCAACTTCCAACCAGTCTAAATAAAAATTCTCAATCACAAGGTCATTTAAAATCATACAACTATGAACACAAATAAAAATCAAATTACATAATCAAATATTTAATTAAAATCAAATTAAAATCTGCATATGAACTTAACAGAATTTAACACTGATCTGTTCATTTATCTCTGTTTATTGAGTATTTTCATACGCCATCCGTGATTCATTCACTTCATTTATCTTCGTATAAATTTAAAAAAAAAGCCATCATCTGTTCAAACTTCTAACTAGTCCAAATAAAAATTTTCAATCACAAGGTAATTTAAAATCATATAATAACCATGAACAAATAAAAATCAAATTACATAATTAAATATCTAATTAAAATAAAATTAAATAATAACTGAATTTTAGTTTTGAAGGCTGATAAACATACTTTCAGAGTTTCAACACGAGAAGCAGGAGCTGAACAGAGGAACAAAGCACAAGGTAGGATGCAATACAGCCGGCGATGCGACGCGGGCAAGTTGAACAGAGAACGAAGCACGCAAGTACGCTGGCGATGCGAGTATGGTGCAGCAGAGCTGGCAACGAGAGTGAGAGAAGATTTCAACACTGCCAGTGTCGCGAGTCGAGGCAGACGCAGGTAACGTGAGTAGCGCCAGCGATGGAAGTGGGGGTAGACGCGGTTAGAGTGCAGAGAGATTTAAATTTGAGAGAAGAGGATTAGGGTTCTTGAGGTGCTGAGCCGCTGAGGGAGTGAGACCTGTGAAATAGGGTTTGTAATCTGAATAGATTGTGGCCAAGTAGGGTTGTTAAAGTTGTATTTATATTTATTAAATAAGAAATGAATTTTGTAAAAATAAAAGTGTTAATATTGCAAATTGATAAACTTGGTTCAGTGACTAAGAACTTTTTGATAGTTGCGGGTAGGATCCATGCTGCTCGGCTTAGGCATTGTCGACACCATAAATTTTTAAGCTGAAACTCTATGATACCATACAAGAACTAGAGAAAAATCTTGTCAGTACTTAACCAGCAAAAAAAAGTGAATAATTTTATACCATTAAATATAATCTTATACCATTAAAAATATTAATGATGACTACAAATTATAAAACTTGTTAGCCCTAACACTCATCTTTGATTATTGTGTGTGGATACAATAGTATATACAGATCAGTGAAGTCACGTAACACAGGAATGCATGCAACAAACTCTGTTAGCTTGGCAACTACGTAACCTAACAACACATGCAGTTACTTATCCATTTTCTTTATCACCTTCTTGATCTTAACTATATCTACTCTATTAGAAGATTTGGCAAGAAGCTGCGTAGAGATGAAAATTCCAATAGTATAACGAATACAGTAGTTTGTAATGTTGGTCCGAAGTGTTCGCAAAATATAGATAAGAATTGCAGAAATGTTTGGTTAACTCGTCTTATTTAATATTTATTAATTATTGTAATAATTAATAAATGCTAAATAAGACAACTTCTGACGATTTTTTTTTGTCTTCCTAACATTACTTTAAAAATTGTTAGTCACTGAACTTTTTGTTATCATATGATAATTTATTTTAATAAAAGTTTTCTAGTTGATAAACAAATTGCATATCATATGTGATTGGTGATGCGGCTTAAGCTTTAAAATGAAGTGAATCTTAATTCTTTTATTAAATTCGTTTTTGATCTTCTTCTTTGGATTTTTTTTTTAAAAAAAGGATCAAACATACGTATATTTAGATAACGAACACTTTTGCAGTGCAATAATAAATATCCATAAATGTCTAAGTAACATTTCGACATTTTCTTACATCATCAGTGATGATAAAATTAAAGTTAAACGTGATCTTGTCTTCAACCCCTTTTTTGCTTTGATAATTTTTGTAATAAAAATGTGTCCTACCTCTCAGAAGTGATTCAATTCATTCAATTCTCTCATCATGTAGGCGCCACCGACTCCGCTTTTTCACGTGGTTCATATCCAAAATAGTGGGAATATGGGTTCTCCTATACACTTTGCCATGGCAATACAAAAACCATAAAAGTGTATCCTTTTTCCTATTTTAAAACTATTATATACATGCACTCTTATATAATATCATATCGTCTCTTCATTATTGGCTCAACTAAAAATTAAGGTGACGCAATTTTTTAGCTTTTGCGTCATTAAAAAAAATAATGTCTGAAAATGAAACCCCCCTCCCCCCATGAGGTCGTTCCATTCAAGATATACAGGGCAAAAATAAAAATAAAATTCATTGCCACCTTACTTTATTTTTTTTTTTAAATATTATAATATAAATTCTTTTGGGGTCTAATCCAATCATAACCCACGTCAGCAATGCTTTCCTCTTGCCACCACCATTGCCAATTGTATTCACAATATATATCGTTTCCAAATTGGTGCGGAATCTGAGAGTTACTATGTTAAATTCTGTTTGAATTATTGAAAACTTATACCAAATTTGCATCCACGTCGTACGCGGTAGCCTTTGTTCTTATCTTGTGTTGGGCAACCATATATATGTTTGTCCAACACAACTTGGAGGACACCAAGCTTCCACTTATATACATTTTATTTTCGCTTTCTTGTTTTATTATCTAGACTCTTCGGTTTTCTATTAATGGTTCTAGCTAAACAACTTAGTATTGCTAACTTTATATATGCATTGGACTTATAATGAAGCTAAGGAGAATATAAAAATGGTGATACGGATAAGGGGTTGGAGCTATTTGACAACAATATAATATAAACTTTTTCCTTCGTTATGGAAATAAGAATATGTATATGCGAATTAACACAACATGAAGCTAAATGAGACAAACTCCAATTTCACACGTAGCAGTGAGAAGTGGCACTCATCAAATGAAATACATTAATTAGGCTGATAAAATTATTTTTTCTAAAAATTTAAATTGATAGAAAGAGATACATATTTTATACTAAAATTTTTCTTTTAAAATCTATCACGATCAAATTCTAGATCTTTAATTCATAGAAATTGTAATATCAAGTCATAGTTATTTCTAATTTCTCTCAAAAAAAAACTTGAATTCATAGCAGAAGACACATAAATAATTATATATCTAAACAATTTAACAATTAGTAAGTAGTAATAGTGTGCATTATATTGCGGCTGATACCTAGCTAGGTCAACAATGATAGCAAAGGCGTTTAGCATATTCTCCATCATTATCATTATTTTCATCATCATCAGCAGTAGCAAGTTGAGGTTGTATATCCACCGTCCATTGGCCTCTTTAATGCCCAAAGAGTTAAGATCCCGGCCTCCAAATGCGATTACACCTCAAAAAGTTACCCTATGGTAACAGTAGCTAGAGTTACTAGGTAGTGGGATTCTGAATTTCACGAATGAAAAGAGTATCTGTTCCGGAATCATGCAAAGAAAAAATGGATGAACGGAGGCAAGTGGGAAATGCCCCCCCATATATATAATATGTATAGACTTTCCCTCCAGCAGTGCATTACAGTTCACAACAATAACAAATTTGGCTCTGTTTAATTATACCTTGCTTCAACTTAATTTGGTTTTATTATTCAGGGGAATCATGTTTTTCTTTTTCCTTTTTCAAGGGGAAATTAAAAGTTTAATGGACTTCAGCTATTTTTATGGATTCTTATTTTCCACAATCCTTAGTCAATAAGTTATTTTATCCGATTATATTCAATATTTTTATTAAATTAACTTGATAATGTATGTTTCAATACACTTCAACTACTGATTTGTAAATTTATTAGAAGAATTTATAAGATTTCTCGATAAATAAAAATTAACATTAACATATAGTCACCGTCATATGTTATTTTTTTTAGCCAAGTATATTTGATTTGAAACTAAATAGATGAAACCTGCACAAAATGAGATTCAATAATCAATCTATAAAAAATTGCCTAGTAAAGAGGTGCTTTATTACATAAATTATTTGATTTTTTTTTTTTCATAAAACCATTGCTACAATATTATCACTACGCCATAGTCGACAGATTGCGGCTGCCATTTTGCGGAGGTTATCACAACCGCCGCTAGATGAAAAGATGATGGTGGTTGAATTGGTGGTTTCTAAGTGTTCATCGAAATTCCATTTTTTAGCGGCAGATTTGTAGGTAACCACTAAACCAAACACTTTTAATTGCAAAGATGCGTAACACCAACTAACCCACTCTTATTTTTTGGTTTGTTCTTTGTTTAATTTGCTTCGCTCCCTATTAGTCTTATTTCTGGTTCTGGGTCTGATTATAAATTAGTATTTTTTTTTTGTTAAATTTGGGGTAATTTAATTGTTTTGCTAATTTGTGATCATTATCATAATTTTTTAATTTAATTATTTAAAATTAATAAAAAAAATAGCACCGATTTTTGCAGTTTAAAATCACTGCAAATGAATTATCTATTCAGCAGCGATTATTCAAAATCACCACAAAATTTTTTGTTAGCGTTTTAAAAGAGGGTTATCCATCAAGCATCATAAATCTATTTAGGGACATTTAAAATTGTCGTAAAAATCTTAAAAAATCACTACTAAACCAAATTTTTTTTGTGTATTATGAAATTATTTATCCTAAAAGTATAATATAATTACAAACATAAATAATTATGTCTAACCATACTAAAAATAATTTTCTTCATTGTTTTATTATTCAACGAAAATTTTGGTGACAAAATTAAAGTTTTATAAACTTGTGGGGGTGCATTATTATATCTTCAATTTTTTCCTTCTTTTCGCCCTTGGTTTTTGCCCATTATAATTTATATATATAGTCGTTAAAATCAAAAAGCCCTTTCGTGAGAAAAACATCTGAAAGAAGGAAACTAAAATTCGAATATGCATAAAGAAGGTGGCACCCGGATCGGGACCAAGCCAATTATAGTGTATATAATATAATGTATGATTAACCTAACTTAAAAATTAATTTGTGTTATCTTTTCAATAATCTAACAAACATATTTCATATCCTTCCTTAATTATTGTTTACGAGAAATTGAAATCCTCAATTATGTATTCACTTGGTCGGTAATAAAAGTGGCGAAAATAAATAAAAATAAAAAAGAAATAGAGTTGGAAATCAAAGTGAATAATTACATTTTAAAAGGAATGAAGATGATGCGAAGATATAATATATGTGGTGACTGATGAAGCAAAAGAAATTAGGTGGAAGAAAGAAAGGAAAGCTTAGAAGGATGGAACTTTGTGCGGAAATGAAGCTTTATTTCTGTGGCTGGCTGCCCAATCAGTAATATGGGCACATAAATAAAACTACAAAAGAGTAGCGCAAATTGAATTGCCTGTCACTAACCATAGTTCAGAAAGGTGGACCACATTATTATTGGGGTTACCGCGGTAACATTATTATTATTTTTGACTTAGCTATGAATGATGAGTTAATTAATTAATGATGAGTTGTAAGGCTCTAAGCCACTTGGTGGGTGACACATCAGAAAGGGTGTGTAATGTGTTGAACCCAAAATGAGGCGTTGGAGAAGGCAATAGGGTAAGAATTGAGAAAGGTGTTTGGATAGTGTTAAAAGTTTAAAAAGCAGTAGGAGTAGTAGTGATCTAATTAATTATAATCAAAAGTAATATTGGTGCTTCGCATTTTGGCGCTCTTCTTGCAAGTTGATACTATTATCATCACTTTTCGCCAACTATAAATAGGTCGTAAACTCTTCGTTTAGATTCGTGGGTTTAATAACATACACAAAGAGAATTAATAGCTTTGAACTGAGGGTGAGTCTGAGACTGAGAGAGAAGAAAATACATTCTAATTCCAAGCTAATTCATTAAGAGATGGCCATGACCCGTGAATCTTGGGCTTTTGTGTTTGGCCTCATAGGTATCACTCTTTTTTAGCTTCTTAATTAATTTCTCCATTTCATGCATGCGTGCCCTAATTTGTGTTTTTAATATAGGCAACGTGATCTCCTTTGCGGTGTTCCTTGCTCCAATGTAAGCAATGATAATCCTTACTTCCTTCTTTCTTTCTTTTGATTTACAAGCAAGAATTATTATTAATTAACTTGTGTATGTGCACGCAGACCGACCTTCTACCAAATATATAAGAAGAAAACGAGCGAAGGATTTCAGTCACTTCCATATGTGGTTGCACTCTTTAGTGCAATGCTTTGGATTTATTATGCATTGGTTAAGAAAGATGCTGCTCTTCTTCTTATCACCATTAACACCTTTGGAATTGTTGTAGAAACTGCTTACCTTGCTATCTTCCTGTTTTATGCCCCAAAGAAGGCTAGGGTACGTGTGTTTTTTCATTCTAGCTAGCTTTCTTTATTTTCTTTGATTTATGATTATTCTCTAACTAAAATTATTGTTATACAGTTTTCGACGATCAAGCTTCTTATGTTGCTGAATGTGTTTGGGTTTGGAGCTATGTTGTTGGCAACTCTGTATTTATCTAAGGGAGCGAAGCGTCTTGCTATCATTGGATGGATTTGCCTCGTCTTCAACATTAGTGTTTTCGCTGCGCCTCTCTTCATCATGGTATGTAATAACTAATAATAAGTAGTAACAACCAACAACATATATAGCAAGTTTCTAATTACTCATGATGATTGTAGAGGAAAGTGATCAAGACGAGGAGTGTGGAGTACATGCCATTCACCTTGTCCTTCTTCTTAACCATCAACGCCGTTATGTGGTTCTTCTATGGCCTTTTCCTCAAAGACTACTACATTGCTGTAAGTAAACTCGCGAGTTAACTCGTAGACTCGTACGAGTTCATTTGATATATATATATATATATATATATATAATTCTCATCTCATCTAATATAATCAACTACTACTTATTGGATGAATTGATGATGTAGCTTCCGAACACGCTGGGATTTCTGTTCGGGATCATTCAGATGGTGCTGTATTTGATGTACAGAAATGCGACACCGGTGGCACTGCAAGAGCCAGTGAAAGCGCAAGAGCTTAATGGCCATACCATCGATGTTCTCAAGATCGACACCAATCATGCTCTTGCCAAAGTCTAAGGGATCACTTTAATTACTCCATCCTATATATTTTAAGTGTCTCTCTCTTTTTATTAATGTAATTAAAGCATCGTGTGGTTTAAATTTTAACGTACGTACATAAAGGTAGCTCTAAAATATTTCCATATTCTCAATTACATATAGCAAGCTTATTAATTAGCCTGTCATCTTTAATTTGGAAATATCACTCTCTCTCTCTCTCTCTCTCTCTCAGTGTATCCCTCAGTCAAACTCATAAAATTCACTTTCCTTGTATACCTTATCAATGTTTCCCGTAATGAAAATTAATTGTTCAGTAATTTTTGCTGCACTGCTCATTACATTTTATTTAAAGTCTTCAATATAATTCGATCATCTTAGTAATATATAGGATTGCTAATAATTTTCAACTTATTTGATCAATTATTAATTGAATTAAATGTGTGTAATAATCAAATTAAATAAAGCGTCGGAGAAGGGGACGGAAAGGGGGATCTCTTTAGTTTGCTTTTCGTATGTCATGCACAAGGAGGCAGATAAAGCCATCAAACCTTACTAACAACAATAATATAATAAAAATCAATAATATACTGTTTACCTTTTAAATTTTTTCTTGATCATGACATTCAATTCATTGTTAACATGTAGACAAAATTACATAGGATTAATTAATCTAATCTACTCTCAATCCATTCCAATGATTAAAGAGAGTATATATAATAAAGGGGGAGTGCTAAAAATCATCAGCCAAATATATATATACACGAAGTCTATATATAGTATAGTTACCAAAGTCTATAGTATGGTTAAGGTAGTTATAATAGCTAAATAGTTTTAACAATATTAAAAAAGTATTGTTACAATTAAAGTTATATTTTTTATATTTTGATGAGATTTTTTATTTTTATTTTTGTTAATTAAAAATTATTGTTAATAAAAAATATTATTTTAATTTTA
>NC_029787.2:107766038-107768480 GCF_000816755.2 Arachis ipaensis | reverse complement strand
AATATTTAATAATAAAATTATTAATAAAAAATAATAAAAATTTGTCTTATTTAATATCTATTAATTTTAGTAATAATTAATAAATATTAAATAAAACAAGTTTGAGTTATTTTTTTTGTTTTTTTAGCATTATTATATTATCAGTTATTTAATACGCCAAATCTATGTAAGTTGACTATTACTTAATTAACATTCATCAGAAACTAAATGATGTCAATAATGATACTATTTATATCAAACAGTTGCTCAAAACATGAACCGCTAGCGATCAAGGACAAAGTCAAACTCAAAACGCACAGAAGGAAAGGGATCCTGAAAGGTAAAAGTGATCTTTCATTCTTTTTAATGAGAAAATCAAAGTAGAATATATTTATTCTTTTTAATATATTAGTGCGTCATGTCGTATGTATTAAAAATTTTAATTGTTTTTTTTTTTCATAAATATAATTGATCTTTATTTCATAGAGAAATATCTACTAAAAAAATACAAATATTTGTCATCCTTCATTTTTATTATCATTATTTGCAATTTTCATTAAAAAAAAATCTAGGTCTAATCAAGGAGAATATGATATTTTGTACCAATTGACAAGTGACATCAAACTAGAGGATTATATTACCCCACCAGTTCAATTTTCGTGGTATAGCCTTACAATGTAGACACTAGACACAGTGAACGTCCCAAAGTAAATGGTACATAAAAAAAGAAGACAAAGTGAGGATTTGCATTCCCTTTTTTTTCTTTTTCTTTTTTTACGTCATTTCCATCAATTCTCCTTAGGGGGGAAAAGCTTGAAGCATTTGTGTATGTGTTGTTAATTCGTGTACATGCTTTTTAATCAAGTGTCACGTTCTGATCTTGAGATTCAAATCAAGAAGGATTTGCTTCAAATGGCTCAAAAAATTCTCGTTTTTGAAGTGGGGGGATAAACTCGATTAAAGGGGAACGTTAGGCGGAGAAATTAAAAATTAATAAATAAATAAATAAATAAATGAAATAAAATAGAAGGGGATACGATAAAATGCACTAACTAAACGTGAAATGAAATAATGGGCCACGGAGAGAGAAAGGGATGAGTACTACGTATGCGTTTGAAGATAAGCATTCAAGGGCTTTACGCAAATTAGTGAGGCAAGGTAGCTATATAAAGTTGGAATATGATTGTATTGAAATTAAAAAAAAAAAAGATAATAATATTGCCATGCACAATGCATATATCATATTATGGTTATTGGGTGGTTCCTTTGCTCCTTCCTATATAGAAGAATTAAGCAGATGAATGTGCAAAAAAATAGATATAGATAAGGTGTGATGCAATAAACCACTTGTGTTGTTGGGTAGTACCTTTAATTTGTCTATATACTAGCAAAGCCTCCTGTGTCTTGTAATGTTATTAGTTGCTTTATCCTGTTTTATTTTTATCACTACGTCAATGAAATGATCGTTGCTCGTTCATTATTATTATTACATGGACATGGGGGGTGCCAATTAGGCCTCTCTATCTCTGATATGATTCCATTTCTTTCTTTTTCGGTGCTGCTTTCTTGAGCCCTGCCCAATCATTGCCTCATAATGCATGCCCTCCTAAGATATGTATCATTTATTTTCATTTCTTTTTGCTTATGTTTTGATTTGATTATTCATCCATGGCTGCCATACCATGTGTCATGCATCACCTTTCTTGTGGACCTAGCTTACCTCATGCTTTAATTCAATCATATCCTTGCTCCTCTTACATGCATGCTTCCTTTTATTCTTCCCTCGTAAAACTATTCTTGTGGAAACTTTAAATCGATAAATAAATAAATAAATAAATAAAAGAGAAAATCTACGCATCATCATATTTATTAAAATCCGGTTTGCACTTAATTAGCAAATGAAAAGTGAATAATCTCACACCATTAAATATAATTTCACACCATTAAAAATATTAATAATGACTACAAATTACAAAAACTGCTAACCCCTAACATTCCTCATATATATAAGAAATATATCTAATGAGAATGAGTTGTTTATATAAGAATGTGAGAATGTAATTATTATGGTTGAAATAAATTAAATTTAATGGCCAGGATTAAATTTGCTTTAAAAGCTAAATTAAAATTAAAATTACTACTCCTTCTTTTTCTCTTTCTTTCTTTGACCAAAAGTAAAATTTCTCTCACATTTTTATCTTTTTTTCCTTGATCTTATATTTGGAGGCTAAAAATTAAATTCCTAATGTTTTAATATTTCTTTGTAATGCGTTATTTCTTTCACTATTAGTCTTGTTACTGTTATTGCTCCTCCTTATACTCGTTACTATCATCGTTGCCACACATTAAAACAGATTTAATCTTGGCCATTAAATTTAATCCAACGATAATAATTGCATTATCACATTCTCATATAAACAATCCATTCTCACTAAATATATCTCCTATATATATTATATATAT
>NC_029787.2:107764407-107764968 GCF_000816755.2 Arachis ipaensis | reverse complement strand
TAGCCTTCGTATCTTTACTTCAAAGTTTTGGGTTTGAGTCTCACTCCTAATATAAAAATAAAATATATAATTATACTAAAATTTAAAAGTGAATTTTGTTTTTCTTTTGCATGTGTTTTGTCTTTTCACTGTTTGGAACATTTTAGGCAGCTGATTTATGCATGGTGGCTATGAAAATATATCTCAATACGTGTTGATTTGAATCCAATCCTTTTGTGCCACATGACCAACTTGGAGATCTTATATATGTTTCCTTCACTTTGCTCTTATTTATCACCTCATCACCTAAATGAATCATCCGACAGCAAGATATCATCAGTAGTTATCTCAACTGCTCGTACGTATATATAACCAATTTATAAAAAACAATGTATCATCTATCACAAAGAATCTGAATTCAATGTGCTTAACTTTTACATATCCTATCGCATGCAACCTCTCTTTACTCCTTACAACTACTTATTTTTAAACACTAAATTATAGATAAATTTTATTAATTTATATGTATAAATTTTAAAAAATATAGGTATAAATTATATATTAATTTATATATAATATATA
>NC_029787.2:107760215-107764207 GCF_000816755.2 Arachis ipaensis | reverse complement strand
TTTAATTTTATAAAAAAAATACCTAAATAATTATATCTTTTACACAAATTTTTCAAGATTTTGGTAATAATAATTGAACGCATTACTACTTGCTAGTTAATGCTGATCCTTAATTAATAATCTGACTAACAAAAGATTGGATATTAGCTACTTATAATTGGTTGGGATACATGAGTTAATTAAGCCTCACCTCTATACTGGTATAAAAATTTTTGTTTCAAGTTTGCATAAACTTCCAAGTCTTTTAGAACTTTCGCACTTCCTTTTTTCTGCTCCCCTATAAAAGTTTCGTCTTCACATGCCTTAATTCATCAAGAGAAGTATACGGAATATGTTTATAACAGCTTTTGAATTAAAAGTGACTCCTTTGCATATATAATATGAACCAAACTTGCTATTTGCAAATAGAAGAGATTACTCTTTACTGGATTGATTTAGTGCCTGCCTAACATTGAGGTAATAATACTCTGCGCGCGTGCTACGTACCAAAAGAAGGGAAAAAAAAAGAAAAATAAAATGATTAGAGATATAATTATTCATGTTACTTTTTAGCTTAAATTTTTAAGATAAGTAGTTTTATGATATGATATCAAAAAAATTCGATTTTTGATAAATTCTAAAAGTAAAAAATTAACATAAAACAAATAAAAAAAATACTTATATAAAAATTAAACAAATCCAAAAGAGAGTATCACTTGAAAGAAAATATTAGAAATCATCTCATGTGACAGAAAACACACATCGTCTTATATCTGTTGTATGGTCTAAATTTTGCTATATGCCGTGGACCTTACATAAAATTTATTTTAATTCATTCCATACAATGTTATGTACGTAACCATATGCAGACCACATATTTAATTCACTCTTCTTTTAATTAGGACTACCTAAAAATTAAAAGTTGTCCTAAAGAGAGTGACTATATATCCATGTGTGTGCACTATGACTATATTCCTACCTCGCCCGTCCTTTTATGAAAGTGTCTTCAACCACAGTGTGAGTTTCACACCATAAATTGTGAATAATTGTTTTACTTTATGGAATATACTTGATTGTTATTCTCTTTCCTTGTTATTAAAATAAGTGTTTCTTTTAATTTTTTTTAACTTCATTAAAACTTACATCTGCTTTATTTTTAGTTTTGATTTCTATAAAAATTTTAATTTCTTTAGATTTTATTAGTATAATAAAATTTAAAAGATCTTAGTTTTAGTACATCTTGCTAAGACAAAAAAAAATTATAAGAATAGATTAATTTTAATAGTCATCTTTGAGACACTTATTACGTGGTCAATGTAATTTAATAACAGAGGTGGGTTTGACTTGGTAATAAGTTAGCAACAGTAGAGAATATATATAACGCCAAGAGAAGATATAAATAGTCATAGTGATAGTGATATAGTCAAAATATATGATACTCATTTATTCAAATAGAAAACGTATAGTCTAATTAACCTCCTTCAAAAAGAGAGAGAGAATAAGGACCCTTTTTTCCCATTATTATTGAATTATACATATATTCAGTTTGCAATATGATCAAAGTTATTGAATAGAAGTGGTATGATAGTGTTCCTGCATAATAAGTCTAGCGGTAGATATAACTGGTCTTATTTAGAGATTGAATTTTTTTTCATCTGAAATAGAAGAAGTATATGTCAATTTCAAAAAAAATGACAGCGGTATATACCTGCTCATGGTAAATAAGAGTAAAAGATGAATGCAATATATATTCAAAGTAAATAACATATTTTTTAAGAAGTTAAAATTTTTGTATTTATAAAGTATTATCTCTTCAAAGTGGTTGAAATATGTTTTTGATATTTTGATAACTACCTTCAATTTTTTTTTTAAATAGTTTTATTATTGTCAAAATTTTTTCTAACAGAAATAAATCACGTTTTATTTATTTTATTTGAATTTCGATTCATAGGTATAATAAAGTCGGAGTATAACTATCATATCAGTAGTAATATAAAAATAGTGAGTTTGTGATCATGTATGTGTTGTGTTAAAAGTTAGGTCACAAAAAGTGCTACTTACAAATTCATTATGACGCAGAAATAATAGTGCAAATTTATTGATGAGTTATCATAGATTGATTGACCGCTAATTGAGACAAACTAAAATCTTAAACAGAATTTCATATATACATTCTCTCTAAATTCCCTTTATTATGTTCACACATGCGCAAGGCTTTTGAATGAGTATACATGCACAACTACTTTAAAAAATGGCCCAAAAATCTGATATTGATACTACTACGTACTCGTAATATATTAGCCGCAAGTTAAAATATGCTTTTATCCCATATTATGATGGATATCACTATCATATCTTGGTTGATATGCAGCAATAATAATGTGCATTCAATATATATACTGCTTACAAATTACAACAAATTAAAGGTGAAGACTCAGACTCAAGATATATAGTGATAGTATGCATAGAATAAAGAGTGTACTCATTTAAAAAAAAGAGAAAAAAATAAGAGAGATCTGCATTGATTTTTCTCTCTTTCTCTATATCCCTGCACTATTGAAATATACATGTATGGAAACAAGCACTCAAATTAAAAGGCTGCTTCAACATATATATAGGGGGACAAAAAAGATAAAAAGCCACTCATCCTTGAGAACTTTACATCACAAATGAGATAATTATCTCATCGGCAAGGGATCTTCATCTTACCCTTTGAGGGGCCACCAATTTCGGAATTTTAATTTACACATGTGCATACATAACATCAATACTAATAAGATCTGCTTTTTAATTGATTTATGATCATGTTGATTAAGCAACTCATGTGAAACCAGAAACTGAAACCAGAGTTGCATGTGATCAACTTAAATAAGGGGTTTTATAAAGAAAATAAAAACAAAACAAAATTATTACACAATTCTATTAAGATGGTTTTGATTACATTTCGTATCTTTTTTTTATATATGAATCTGGTTTAAAACAACGAAAAAGAAATAAACATATATAAATCATAGTTCGATCCAACATTTAAGAGATATAAAGCATATAAAAATGAGTAAAAGTTCTATTTATACATTAAAATTGATAACAAAAATTAACTATTATTATATACCTGTATATAAATACATATATTATTTAATTTATTTTTAATATATATTTTATATTTTAATATATATTTTATATTAAAAATTAATTGAAAAATAACCTACAAAAGTACAAATAAATTGTGATTTTGCTCTAGGATTTATGGCCCATAAAATGTGGTTGTTTTAAACCGCCGTTTATTGCATCTATACAAATATTTAAAGTTGTATTTATTTACAAACACAGAACATTAAAATAGTGAACTAAAATTGTATTTGGCATCGTATTTGGAAGATAAGACATGAATAGAGATATCGTGTTTAAAAATATTGAATTAGTGTATTTTATGTCCATTTTAACAGAAAAGATAAACACTACCAAGAGACACAAATTATTTTTTATTTTTAATTTTTTATTATTTTTGTTAGTTTTTTATAATTATATTTTTTTATTATTATATTTTTTTAATGAAAAAATGAGAATAAATTAGACATTCATAATTTATTCTAGTTTATCACCAAATAAAATATAAAAATACTAATTTTTGTGTCTTTATTTTTTTATGTCTTATTCTCAGTGTCTTGTCTTATCCTATTCTCAGACCCAAACGCAGCCTAAAAGAGATTTATTACGATCTATTTATTTGTGTTATAATATTGTTACTTATATCGGATCTCTTAAAATCTGATAATAAATTTCATAAATATTGAAAAAATATATAAATACTAATTTTTGTGTCTTTATTCTTTATGTCTTGTTCTCAGTATCTTGTTTTATCCTATTTTCAGACCCAAACGCAGCTTAAAAGAGATTTATTATGATCTATTTATTTGTGTTATAATATTGTTACTTATATTGGATCTCTTAAATTCTGATAATAAATTTCATAAATATTAAAAAATTTTAAAATAATTAAATAATTAAATTAA
>NC_029787.2:107736393-107760150 GCF_000816755.2 Arachis ipaensis | reverse complement strand
ATTTTTTATTTTTTCAAAAGCTCTTTAATAATTTTTCAAAAAGTTAAAAGTATATTTTAAAAAATGTACTAAATACTATGACTTTTTATAAGTCAAAAGTCCAAAAAATAGCTTTTAAAACTTCACAAACAGACTCAAAGGACCATTTAACATTGTTATATGGTTAAAATTCTTAAAAATTGTTCATTTTGATCAAAAAATAAAATCCTCGATTTTGAGAAGAAATAAATTATTTTTTTTACATTATGTTTCATTGTTTCTCCTCCCACAATTAAGTTATTATTATTTAAATATAATACTTAAATGATTTAACTAAGTGAATAATATCATTTAAATATACAAATAATTGCTTCACCATTTTTTTCTTTCTACCAAAATTTTCTCTTTTATCCTCCCTTTAATTTCAGTCAAAATATTTTGGCTTGTGACTTGTGAGCGTGTAAACGGTGTTATTGAACCATTTAATACTAATAATCGTATGTGGCCATCATCCACAATTCACTAACGTTTTTTCAAACTAAACTCGTGGTTCTAATTCAAGACTTATACTTACTAATTCGTAGTTCATAAATTGTAACTTTTATCCACAATAAAGTGATTTTGTTCGTCAATTTACATATAAACTTATGTACCAAATTCGTGGTTTTGTTCCACAATTAGGGGGATATATATATATATATATATGCCTAAGCAGTATATAATATATTTTAATCACTACAAAAAATTATCGAAATAGCGATGGATTTAGCGATTGATTATAATCTACAATTTAAATGTACATTTTAATAGCTAATGGTCTCAAATATATACAAAGAATAAGCAAAGAAAAAAAAATTTCATTTATATAAAAAGAAAAAAACCTAAATACCTTAAAAATTCAAACACACGAATATATATCAAACAATTGAAAGAATTTACAGCTTAATTTTTTCTTTCTCTTTTCACCTAACCAGGAGTTGAAGAAATTCTATGACCTAATTAAAGTTTCTTAGAGAGTAGGAGGCATTACTTTCTTTCTTCACCAAAGATACTAAAATCCCATAACCACGATTGCAGGGCAATATAATTGGTTGGTAATATGCTAGTAACCAATGAAATGGAAAGTTTTTCCACCATATGCATTATAGTAATTCTGCTGAATAACAAAAATATTTAATTATTCTGTTAGTTTTTATAATTTTACTATATTTTTAATTAGATCTTTATTTTTTTTTTAATTGAGTCTTTACACTATTTTTAATTTTGTAATTACGTTATTTTCATGTTAAAAATGTTAAAATTAACATAATATTTTTATCAAAATATATACGGTCAAAGATTTAATTAAGTTTTTAATTATAAATATCTTCAATTTACAAAGAAATATTTAGTTAACTCTAATATTTTTTTATATTAGGAAGGACTTAATTACAAAATTAAAATAGTGTAAGGATCTAATTGAAAAGAAAAAAAGTATAGAAATTTAATTAAAAATTTAGTAAAACTATAGGGATCAAGAGAATAATTAAATCTAACCAAAAAGAGGAAATTTAGGATAAAAAAGATTTGAGAGTTATAATAAACAAAAAATTCTGTAAGTTAAGATAACAGATCATTTCATATACTTGTTGGGAAGGGTAACCAGGATACCTGAATGTTGAAGAAAAACTTTTCAATTAGAATATATTATGATAAATAAAATAAACTGCTGAATTTAATTTGTCAGATATTTACATTTTACTAATTACAGGATATATAATTTATTTACTTATAGGGTGGATAAGAAAATGTATAATGTGGAATATGCTAATTATAATAAGTGGAGGTTCCTTGATGAACTGGAATTGGTGCTGTATTCTAAGAAGGGGTACTGAATTTTTGTCTGGCTGCAACATTTTAAATAAAAAAGATAAAAAAAAAATGAATGAAACTCAACAATCTTATTAGCAATCATAAACATGTTTGTTTTGGTTGCATGCAAGAAATTTAGGCCAAGTGAGTTCTTTAATATCTTTGTTATGGTGTCTAAATTGTCTAACTTTTTTTTTAAGTAAAAAATAAAATATTTAAAATAAAAAATAAATCATGTAAAATTTATTAAATATTATTTATTTACTTTTTTTAGTAACTTAAGTACAAAGTAATAAACACCATAACATTTACTATTAAAAAAAATTAAATTTTAAACAAAAAAATGAAAAATTAAATATTTGTCATAAATGATGGATCAATTTTACACTACTTTACTCCCTATAATTTAAGAAAAGAAAATGTAATACCTTAAAAATATCTTCATCGGTTTTATCATCTCCAATGTAGATAGGAAGCACATCATCATTATCATTTAAATCTGCAAACAAAGCAATATAATTTAACCCTCTAATAATAATGTACAATTATCTTACAACACACATAAATTGAAGCAGAGGTTGTTATCAATCAATACCAAGAGATTCAAGTAAAAATTCAACCGCTTTCTCTTTGTTCTAGTCAATCAATGGACGAACCTCTAAACCTTCAATTTAAAACCTTGTTAAATAGCAATCATCATCATGATCTGGTGGGAGAACTTACAAATTACACACTTGTTCACACAAAACATGCAAATAAAGATAAAAATTAAATAAAACCTGAAGGGGAAAGAAAGTTGTGGAAATAAGTGGGGGCATTCTCATGTGGTTTGGTAGTGGGATACTCTTTCTTGAACTCGTTCTCCAAAACCTAAGGATTTTAGAATTTTAGAGATAAGTATAGCAGTTGGAATATCTGAATTCAATTAAATAAAAAATACAGTTGAAAAACATAAAAAAAATGAATCGCAATTCAAGAAAGAAAGGAACAGATTTTATCTTTTAAAATTCTTGTATCTTCATTTTTAATTGCTTTTCTCCCACAATCAGTGAAGTACATTCCACAACTACAGTCTTTGACTAGAGTGATATACATTGCTCAAGATTCATAATGTGTTTGGAATTAGATGAAATCTTCAATAAGAGGCTGATAGAAGAGTTTATATGCCTCTATCACTTTAAGATACCACATTGCTTCTCGATCAGGCCATGATGAAAGATCAACAATCTTATGAACATGTTATTATATTACAGTTCATTACTACATTTTGCTCCTAATTCCTTAATTAACCATCATGATAAGTTCTATAATCGCCTGATTCAATCAGAATTACAGTAAAAAATACAAATTACCTTTACCATAGAAATGTTTCTGGTACCGACAACATAATCTCCAACTACCATCACATACATCTCTGTCATTGATGAATAAAAACAAAAAAATAATTAATTAATTAGTAAAACTAGATTTGAAAATAGTTGCAGATTTTGAAGAGGAAATGTGAGGTTGAGTTGGATGACCAAGTTGCCAATGGCAATGTAGGAAATCGCGACCGAGGGATAGCTCAATGACTCCGGTGCTGTCATCAAGAACCAGAGGAGTGTTGGAGACCAAAACATCCTACGAAGAAGAATCGAGAATGTTATTTATGGTTGAAGTTAAATGGTGTTGTTTAGAGAAAATTGGAAATAGTTGGGAACTTAGTAAGTACCTGCAACCAAACGCGTTCGAAGAGGATGCCACCGAGTGTGTAACTGCTTTGAGAGTGATTTGGAACTTCACGTGCGTGCTTCAACTATAGTTGCGGATTGAAATAAGGTGAACAATCAGTAAGAAAACAAATCAAGAACATACAAAATAAGAAATTGAGGTGTTTCTTAGTTTTGGAAACCTGAATGCAAGCAATCTTCTTCTCTTCCGTTGGAGGTTCGAGATTGAGAACGGGAAGAGATGGCTCAGTGAAAAATCTTGTTATTTGTTAACATGTGTATAAACCCTAACTATCGAATCTTTTGAATTCTTCGACTTACAAATTTCATCAAGCTTCTTCACCTAATCAAAAGTTAGATAATCAAATTAACAAATAATTAAATAATATTTTTGTTATGGCAATCGAGAAATTCTCTCGATTTATACCAAATAATTAAATAATACGCGACAAGAAGCAACGGTGGATCTAGATGGCAAGGCGACGATCTGCAACAAAAGAGTGAGTAAAGGAGGCATCGCGACCAGAGGAGGCGACCGTGAGAAAAGAATGGCACAACAATGAGAAAGTCAGATCTGGACGGTGATAAAATGATATGTGAACTCAAACGACACCAACGACGTCAGGATCTTAAAGAAGAAGGCGACGATGCCGAGACCTCAGAAGACGATGGCGACGAGGCCTCAGGAGATGGTGCTGCAATAAGAAGATGATGAAGATGGCGCAGCAACGAAGAGACGACAATGGTGTAGGTAACTCAGAAGACGGTGCTGTGCTTCCAGCGGGTAACTCAATAACTGAAGGGAGAAGATGAGAATAGTGTGAGTGAGGGTAATTCAGTAACTATCTTATTTTTTTAAATTAGCGACCGGTTTAGTGACTGATGAGTTCATAGCGACTGAATTAGCGACCAAATAATATTTCATCATATTTTTCTATCAGTTGCAAAATTGGTCAGTAAATTAAAAAATAGCGACTGATTTTATGACCAGGAGTCCCAAAGACGTTACTTCTTTATTTTAGTTACTAACTCGGTCACTAAATTAAAAAAAAAAGCAACCGATTTTAGCGACCAACTTTATTCTGATTGTATAAAAAAGTAAACGGTCGCTAATTCGGTTGCTAATAGTGGCTGATTTAGCGACCACTGCCTTAGTGACCAAATTAGCGACCAAATAATTTTTCACCCTATTTCTCTATCGGTTGCAAATTGATCGCCAAATTAAAAATAGCGACTGGTTTTGTGACCAAGAATTCCAAACACGTTATTTCTCTTGTTTTGGTTGCTAATTCGGTCGCTGAATTAAAAAATAGTGACCGATTTAGTGACCAACTTTATTCTAGTTGTATAAAAAACTTATCAGTTGCAAATTCGGTTGCTATTGGTGACCGATTTAGCAACCAACTTTTCTCTGGTTATAGAAATTCTATATCGATCGCTAAATCAGTCGCTATTAGCAACCAATTTTTTTATTCGCTAAAATCGGTCACTATTCTAGTATTTTCTTGTAGTGAATGATGATTCTTAAAGTACTTTCCCAAAAAACATATTAAAAATTATTTTTTTAACTTAAAAAATATAAAAATAAATAAATTTTAAATATTAATATCTATTTTAAAAGATAAGTTTCCCAAATTTAACACTAGAAAACTACCAAAAGTATCCATGAAATTTACGAACACTAACAAAAATACACATAAACTAAGGAAATTAACGTTCAACCCATTGATGAGTGGATATTTTATACGCTTTTTGGCATCATTTTCATATAGTTTTCATTATGTTTTGTTTAAGTTTTATTATGTTTTCATAGGTTTAGTGAAAAATTCACATTTTTGGATTCTACATTGAATTTATGTGTTTTATGGTGATTTCAGGTATTTTCTGGTTGAAAATTGAGGAGCTTGAGCAGAAGTCTAATTCAGAGACAGAGAAAAGACTGCAGATACTGTCAGGATCTGACATCCGTGCACTCGAAGGGGCTTTTCTGGAGTTACAGAAGTTCAAATTGTAACACCCTACCATACAAAGTCTTATGCTTAAGTCATAATTCAGAGATGGCAAGGTATTACGACCTCTAAAACAAAAATTTAGTACGTATAGTAGTATGAATAATTGATTATAACTAGGAGCCTTTGTAGAAAAAGGGGGTAAACAAAAACCGTAACTCGAAAACGCAACACTCCGAATGATAACGTAACGAGCAAAGGATAAGCTAGCGCAAGATCATATATATAAAGAGTGTCAAAAACGGGAATATCAAGACTCAAAATCCGGCTGCGAAGAGAACCGGTCCGAGCATAGCAATATATACATATGATAAAATAAAGAAACCCCAAAGGAAACCCAAAGGGACACAAATACAGAAAACCTATTCTCCAAAAATCTCCTCTAGAAGGAGTCATCACAGTTTGTATTATTTAATGGAGATAAAAGTATCTAAACAAGATATATAACCCAAAACAGAGTCCCGAGAACAAAGGATCTTTGCTAATCCAGAAGTCTCCAGCATGCCTCAACGAGAAGCCTCACGTCCTGCATCTGAAAACCACAAAATCCGCATGGGTGAGAACCAGAGGTCCCCAGCACGGTAACAGCTTCCACATATATAATACATAATAATAGAGGAAAGCCAAAGGCAATCCTAGAGCTTCCTCCAGATAATATCAAAGCTTATAAACAAGCTAAACCGTAAGTGGCAACTGACTAAAGATTCTTCAGTCTAACCAATACTTCCCTTTCCAATTCCTTCAGACATCCCAACCACCAGCAGGAGTATAATATAGCAAACACAGTTATATCAGACAAGAGATATACAAATAGAACAAGTAAGGCATTTAGACAAATAGCAAGTAATATGCAGTCAAATAGGCAATCTCAAACAATTCACATAGTATGCATATGATGAATGCCTGTCCCTAGTGGCTGATGATAGTGGTTTGAAGATCAAGTGAGAGATAGGACTTGAGAGAGTGTTCTTCCCTCCATGGCCTCCATTTCAGCGTGTTTAGTGTCTCAAATAAGGAGAGAGAGTGCTGAAAACTAGGGTTTTGGTTTAGTTTAGTTGGGCCAAGGGCCCACTTTGGGTCCGGTTGGCCCGATTTGGCCCGTTCGGTCCAATCTTGGTCCGATTTCTATAAAATTGGTACCGAAATTCTCGTCTCAATTTCCTCTATCATATTAAGCCATAAAAATAACATTTTTGGCTTTCTAGAATAAATTCTCATTTATGGGTTAATTAGCCGTTAATTAACCGGATCTTACACAAATGACACGCTCTCAACGACTATGGAAATCTAACATCTAGGGCTTTCCAGAAATATATAATAGTCTATACTTTGCTTTGGAAATGAAGGCCCAAAACTGGCATTCAACGCCAGCCACCAGCCCGTTCCTCTCTAGCAATAGACTAATCGCCGCTCCTCCATTAATTAACACCTTATTCACTTTGATTCCACCCATTACAGTTGTGATATGTAATGGGCGAAGATGAGATTTTTGTTTCTCAGAAGGCCTTTGGAAATAACCTGGTTCGTCCTCATAACGAATGAAGGAAAAAACCTCCTCATCCTCAACATCGTAGTCTTCACAAGGATTCCCCTCATACTCACCCAGGTACTCAGTTGGAATTATCAAATTGGTGCTCACCATTTAATCATCTACCTCTTCGAAGTATTTCTCATCCAAATCAGCATCTTTCTCTTTAGTAACTTCTGGAGTGACTATCACAGCCTTACCCTTATCCAGTTTAACAGGGGACGGAATTTCCTTCGAGTATGTTTCCCCTTCGGCAGGAAATACCACTCTCGAATGAACAGAAGGAGTTGTCCCCTTGACTTTTTCATTTTGAGACGCCCATGGAGCCTGACGTCTCCCCTTCCTCTTTGATATCCTCTTGCTCAAACTCGAAAATAAGGATAACGACCATGAGGAGGACCTCGGTGGTCCCATTGTGGATTACGCTTGTATTGGGCATCTCTATTACGAAACTCTTGGCAATTTCATATCCATTGGACACCTAAAGCCTGTGAACGGTGGTGCACGAAATTAGAACTCGCACAACTTAACCGGAAAGTGCACCGGGTCATCCAAGTAATACCTCAGGTGAGCGAGGGTCGATCCCACGAGGATTGTCGGACTGAGCAAGCAATCGTTCTCCTATTGGACTTAGTCGGACAAACAGTAAAGGTTATTTGTTGGTATAAAACGCATAAAATAAAGAAAGCAATGAGTGGTTTGATGTAAAATTAATATAAGAAAACAGTTAAGGTCTCGAAGATGTTTATCTTTCCGGATTAAAACGTCTTACTAACTATTTTAACAATGAGTGATTCATTCTATGGCAAACCATAAGTGATTAAACCCTAATCTCTTAGTGATTTAATCTCCCTTAATCCTCATCAAACGCCACTCTCGTAGGGGTGTCCATGGATCGGATCTGATCCGCATATCCGCGGTGTTTATCCGAATCCGATCCGAAAATTGCGGATATGGATCCGATCCGCAAGGCTTTCGGATCGGATCGGATCGGATCCACACACTAATCGGATCGGATTGCGGATTTTGTGTTGGTATCCACATATCCGATCCGCATATCCGCGTATCCGCAAAAATAAAGAAATAAATAAATAAAATATTCTTTTTATGTTTTATTTTAACTAATAATTATCATATATGTTAAATTATTTTAATTTATTATTCAAGAAAAGTATGTTTAATATTATTTTAAGAGTAAACATATTTAAAAGAATAGAAAAAATAAATTTTATTGAAATTTTTTTAATAAAAATAAGCTTTTAAAAATATTTTTGTATTTTGCGGATATATCCGATATCCGATCCGATCCGTGCGGATCGGATCGGATCGGATCCAACCTTAAAAACTGCGGATATTGGATCCGATCCGATCCGATGATTGTAGTGCGGATCGGATCGAAATTTTGGCCATATCCGATCCGATCTGATCCGCGGACACCCCTACACTCTCGTGGTCACTCAATTCAAATCAGAGGGTGAAGTTTAGAAAACCAGTTTAATGCCACAAAAACCCTAATTACCCAAAACTAACAGGATTATATGTCACATATCCCGATTAATTCATGTAATTAGCAATTTAGGAGGAGTGTTTTCAAGATGTAGTTCAAGCGAGATAACTCTCTCGAGAATCACAAGAACTCATGTAGAAAGGGTCATACTCTCATTCCACCCAGTTCATAAGATTAAAAACGAAAACAACACCTTATAATTGAATCAAACATAAATTAAAATAGAAGAATAATAGTTCTAATCCATAGAAATAAACAAAGCTCCTAACCTTAACCAGGAGGTTTAGTTGCTTATGGCTTACAGAGAAAATAGGGTTCTGAAAAGTGCAGAAGAAAGAAGATCCTAAACCTAAGTGATCTTTTCCTTTAAATACTAACCTAATAATAAATGCTAGGCCTAAAAGATATTATTTGTAAATAAAAATTACAAAAAGAAAATAAATTAAAACTAAGAAGTGCTAAATCTACTTAAAGGCCCAAAGAGGTATGAAACGGGCTGCTGCTGGTGTCCAACTTCAGGAATGAGCATCCGCTAAGGGGAGAAGTCTAACGTTGCTGGCCTATGCCCCCTGCTGACATCAAACGCCAGATGGGCATTCAGCGCCCAGGGAGGGTGCTGCCAGCATTTTCCTTTCTTGCTCCAGGCTTCTCCAAACTGCTTTGAATTTCACCTAAAATCATAAAAACACAATAAAAACTCAAAGTAGCATCCAAAGGTGATTTTTGCACTAAAATCAAGTAAAAGTAAATAAAATCTAATTAAAAATAATATAAAAATAACTAGAAAAAGGGTATAAGATGCTCACGCATCAAACGGCTCAAAGTGTAGCAGGGCTTCTTTGAGGGCCACCAGAACTTCACCCCTCTATCCTTCGATTTAGTTGCCTTTGTCTAACCTATTCTTCTTTGTGGGCCAATTATTTCTTCATTCTTTCTTTTTCGAAGATTGTTGCCGCCTCAGCATTGAAGACCGCATTAGGAATTCCAATAGCCCATCACCCACTCCAGGATAAACCGCTCAAACATGGGACTCGAAATCTCCCAATGTAGTGTCAAAATAATAAGAAAAGCCAACCTATTTACACAAAAGTAGGGTTCAGTAAAACTGGCCACATCATCAAACAGATCAGAATCAACCTTCATTTCTTTCTTTCCATCATCGAATTTCAACCGCCCTTCCATGATTGCTTCTTGTATCAAGTCCCTGAAAAGGATACAATTATTAGTCGAATGGCTAGTTGCTTGATGAAACTTACAGTAAGGTTTTCCTTTTAAATCTTTTATCGAAAGCAAAGTTTTGCCTTCAGGTAAAACTAACTATTTATCTTTAAGCAACAAATCGAATATTTGATCCGATTTTAAAATATCAAAACTATATTTTTTCCTACTCTTATGTTTTGAATCACTCAATTTATCAGTATTCAAGATCTTCTTATGTAAAGAACAAACATAAGGTGATCCTTTCTTTAGTTCAGATTCCTCACTCGAGGATTCCATTGCTACATATGATACCCTTTCTTTTCGAGAAAAAGATTTGCTTTTCAACTTTCTCTCGTCATTCTTATATTTTTCTTTTTCTTTCCTAAGAATTTCTACCTGGCACACCCTTTTAGCCAAATGAGTCAGATCAGGTATATGAATATTAAGCAACTTTCGATGCATATAAAAACCTAAACCCATAGTTGCTATTTTAACTACTTCACTCTCAGAAAGAGACACATAACATCAACTTCGAGCGTTTTTTAAACGAATCATGTAATCATCAATTGATTCTCCATAATCACGTTTCAAAGCCACTAAATCAGTAACTGCCACATTTAACTCCCCTTTTTAAAACTGAGCGTGGAAAACACTTTCTAACTATTCCCAAGTCGTCATTAATTAGGCCTAAGATTTGAAAACCAGGTAAATGCATTCTTCATTAACGAAGAAGGAAAAAACTTCATTTTCAGATTCTCATCATTAGCTAGATTTTCGATTTTGACTAAATATCGGGCAATATGCTCAGTAGTTGATTCGCCAACTTCCCCAGCAAATTTTGTAATTATCTTAGGATTCTTTACTCCTCTAGGCAATCCTCAACAATCCTCGTAACCTGATAACGTTCTCCAATTCGATTGACATGCAATTGAGCCAACACGTTATCAACATTTTGGCCATGATGAACCATCTGAGGATTTTCCTTGCCCACGAGAATATCATTTTCATTTTTCAACAAATTCTCAATACCCTCATGGTTTCCTCTCACATCTTGTCTTGCACCCTCATCGTAGTCAACAATTTGAGCAACCCGCTCTACTTTCCTAGCAAGATGTTCAAACTTTGTCCCATGATCTGCCATCATAGGATTCAATATTGTAGTCATTTGTTGGGTTAACAAGTTAACCAAATTATGATGACTTTTTTCTACATGTTGTCGAAATGCTGCCATTGAATTAGAGGCATTCGATGTAGAACCCACATTATAATCTCGAGAATACTCGGGTTGTGGTTGTGGCAGTTGAACATTATTCACCCCGAATGTACCTCCAAATCAAATTGGAGGAGAAAAACCACCTACTGGTGGAGTACACCCTGGAGGAAGGCCATAAGGAGGCCAGCCAGTGGTTACCAGGGGTTGAGTTTGTAATGTGTTACCATGTGGGCATGTATTACGCCCGTTATTCCCTGTTTGGGAACTAGTAACCACCACACTTTCACTCGCCACATTTCCTTGTAGACGTGAAGTAACATCCGAAGATTGTGCAACTATTGTTGTACTATCAATTATGGATGAACCACCATTAACATTCGAAACCTCATCTGTCATGTGTACAATTCTTCCACTTCTCAATTGCATACACTATGACAACATATAACCATTTGACACACTTGAATTTTCAAACTGTTCCACTGGCATGCCAATTTTTTTTTGTCAATTTTAGCAAATCGAGAGTGATTTGATATATAGTGGTTTGGGAGCGAAACCTACTCCTCTGTGAGTACCAGTTTTCTAAAGTGCATCAAAAAGACCTTTTTTGATTGAACCGAAACTAAATAAAATCTGAAAAGATAAATATAGTAAACTTTGAAAATACATTGATTGAATTTAAAATGAACCACATTAAATTTAATTAAAGTAGTAAATTGCCTTCGATAAGATCAAAGGACTTTGAATTTGAAAACAAAGTGATGAAAGATAAAATTGAACAAAAAAAATTAAAGATTGCTTGTAAAATAAATTGCAGGAAAATTAAAGGTTACTGGAAATGTAAATGAAATTTAAAAACATAGAAGGAATCCTACAGAAAAATAACTCGAATGTAGACTCAGAAAGTCGCTGGGATGTGAGTGTGCTTGAGTTCTTTTCTGAAGTAAAGTTCCAACACTTCTTCCTTCGAGTCTTCTCATATTTATAAGAGTTTCCAACCAATCAGATTACGGTGTAACCTCCACATTTATTAACTTTTAAACAATTATTCCTCCTTCTTTTGCTTAACATAAATAACTACTAGAAATAACTAGTGCGCGAAATTGAACTCGCACAACTTCACCGGCAAGTACACCGAGTCGTCCAAGTAATACCACAGGTGAGTGATGATCAATCCCACAAGGATTGTTGGACTAAGCAAGCAATGGTTATTATGCAGATCTTAGTCAGGCGAAATAGAAAGATAGTTGTTGTTGTTGGATGCACATAAATAAAAAATAGAGAAAAGCAATTAAAGGTTGACAAAAGGATAATTTATAAAATCAATTAAGGCTTTGGAGATGCTTTATCTTTCCGGATTAATACTTCTTACAGACCACTTTAACAATGAATAATTCATTCTATGGCAAAACTGTAAGTGATTAACTCCTGTCCTCTCAGCAAGTTAATCTCCTCTAATTCATATCAAACGCCATTGTCAGTGGTCATTCAATATGAACGAAGATGAAGCTCATGCAATTCATTCTCCTTCTGATCCTACTCAAAATACCACAAACAAGGTCAGATCTTCTGGATTGAAGAATGAAGCTCAATGTTCTAGCCTTATAATGAGCGGAAAATTTATACCCTTTTTGGCATTATTTTTACATAGTTTTTAGTATATTTTAGTTACTTTTTATTATATTTTTATTAGTTTTTATGCAAAAATCACATTTCTGGACTTTACTATGAGTTTGTGTGTTTTTCTATAATTTCAGGTATTTTCTGGCTGAAATTGAGGGACCTGAGCAAAAATCTAATTTCTCATCTGTCATGTGTACAATTCTTCCACTTCTCAATTGCATACACTATGACAACATATAACCATTTGACACACTTGAATTTTCAAACTGTTCCACTGGCATGCCAATTTTTTTTTGTCAATTTTAGCAAATCGAGAGTGATTTGATATATAGTGGTTTGGGAGCGAAACCTACTCCTCTGTGAGTACCAGTTTTCTAAAGTGCATCAAAAAGACCTTTTTTGATTGAACCGAAACTAAATAAAATCTGAAAAGATAAATATAGTAAACTTTGAAAATACATTGATTGAATTTAAAATGAACCACATTAAATTTAATTAAAGTAGTAAATTGCCTTCGATAAGATCAAAGGACTTTGAATTTGAAAACAAAGTGATGAAAGATAAAATTGAACAAAAAAAATTAAAGATTGCTTGTAAAATAAATTGCAGGAAAATTAAAGGTTACTGGAAATGTAAATGAAATTTAAAAACATAGAAGGAATCCTACAGAAAAATAACTCGAATGTAGACTCAGAAAGTCGCTGGGATGTGAGTGTGCTTGAGTTCTTTTCTGAAGTAAAGTTCCAACACTTCTTCCTTCGAGTCTTCTCATATTTATAAGAGTTTCCAACCAATCAGATTACGGTGTAACCTCCACATTTATTAACTTTTAAACAATTATTCCTCCTTCTTTTGCTTAACATAAATAACTACTAGAAATAACTAGTGCGCGAAATTGAACTCGCACAACTTCACCGGCAAGTACACCGAGTCGTCCAAGTAATACCACAGGTGAGTGATGATCAATCCCACAAGGATTGTTGGACTAAGCAAGCAATGGTTATTATGCAGATCTTAGTCAGGCGAAATAGAAAGATAGTTGTTGTTGTTGGATGCACATAAATAAAAAATAGAGAAAAGCAATTAAAGGTTGACAAAAGGATAATTTATAAAATCAATTAAGGCTTTGGAGATGCTTTATCTTTCCGGATTAATACTTCTTACAGACCACTTTAACAATGAATAATTCATTCTATGGCAAAACTGTAAGTGATTAACTCCTGTCCTCTCAGCAAGTTAATCTCCTCTAATTCATATCAAACGCCATTGTCAGTGGTCATTCAATATGAACGAAGATGAAGCTCATGCAATTCATTCTCCTTCTGATCCTACTCAAAATACCACAAACAAGGTCAGATCTTCTGGATTGAAGAATGAAGCTCAATGTTCTAGCCTTATAATGAGCGGAAAATTTATACCCTTTTTGGCATTATTTTTACATAGTTTTTAGTATATTTTAGTTACTTTTTATTATATTTTTATTAGTTTTTATGCAAAAATCACATTTCTAGACTTTACTATGAGTTTGTGTGTTTTTCTATAATTTCAGGTATTTTCTGGCTGAAATTGAGGGACCTGAGCAAAAATCTAATTTAGAGGCTGAAAAAGGACTGCAGATGCTGTTGGATTCTGACCCTCCTGCACTCGAAGTGGATTTTCTGGAGCTACAGAAGCCCAATTGATGCGCTCTCAATTGAGTTGGAAAGTAGACATCTTGGAATTTCCAGAAATGTATAATAGTTCATACTTTGCTCGAGATTTGATGGCCCAAACTGGCATTCAAATGCCCACCAAAGACCCTTTTCTGGAGTAAAACGCCAGAACTGGCACCAGAACTGGAGTTAAACGCCCAAACTAGCACCCAAGCTGGCGTTTAACTCCAAGAATGGCCTATGTACGTGAAAGCTTCAATGCTCAGCACAAGCACACACCAAGTGGGCCCTGAAAGTGGATTTCTGCACTATCTGCACTTAGTTACTCATTTTCTGTAAACCTAAGTTACTAGTTTAGTATAAAAAGCACTTTTTACTATTATATTCACATATTTACATCTGTGGATGAACTTTGTCATCTTAGGACTTGGAGGCTGGCCATTCGGCCATGCCTAGACTATTTTCTCTTATGTATTTTCTACGGTGGAGTTTCTACCCCTCATAGATTAAAGGGTGGAGCTCTGCTGTTCTTCATGAATTAATGCAAGTACTATTGTTTCTCTTTCAATTCACGCCTACTTCTTCTCCAAGATACACTCTCGTACTTAATTCAGTTAAGTCAGAATGAAGGGGTGACCCGTGACAATCACCCACCATCTTCGTTACTCGCTTAGCCAAGATCCGCGTGCCTGACAACCACAAGCGGTCTACATGATGTTCAACGTAGTCATTGGATGACAGCCGGAGTATATTCTCTTGGGTCTCTGATCTGCGATTCGCATCGTCTCTCCTGACAACAGAGCATCCGAATATGAGATTAGAACCTTCGTGGTATGCTAGAACCATTGGCAGCATTCCTGAGATCCGGAAAGTCTAAACCTTGTCTGTGGTATTCCGAGTAGGATCTGGGAAGGGATTACTATGACGAGCTTCAAACTTGCGAATGTTGGGTGCAGTGACAGTGTGCAAAAGGATAAGGGTCCTATTTCGACGCTAGTGAGAACCGACAGATGATTAGCCGTGCGGTAGCTGTACCTGGTATTTTTCATCCGAGACGAGAGATCCGACAGTTGATTAGCTGTGCAGAAATCGTACCTAGTATTTTTCATCCGAGAGGATCATACAGCTTGCCATGGAAGGGAGCACGCATGATTGGAAGAAGACAATAGGAAAGCCGAGGTTCAGAAGCAACAAAGCATCTCCAAACGCTTATCTGAAATTCCCACCAATGAATCACATAAGTATCTTATTTTATTTTATGTTTTACTTATCTTTTAATTATCAAAACCTCATAACCATTTGAATCCGCCTGACTAAGATTTACAAGATGACCATAGCTTGCTTCAAGCCAATAATCTCTGTGGGATCGACCCTTACTCACGTAAGGTTTATTACTTGGACGACCCAGTGCACTTGCTGGTTAGTTGTGCGAAGTTGTGAAAAGTGTGAATCATAATTCCGTGCACCAAGTTTTTGGCGCCGTTGCTCGGGATTGTTCAAGTTTGGATAACTGACGGTTCATCTTGTTGCTTAGATTGGGTAATTTTATTTTATGTTTAAGCTTTTTATTTTTAATTTCGAAAAAAAATGTTCTTCATAGTTTTTAAGAATGAATTCTAGAGCTTCATGAGATATGTTGAAGCTTGGATGGCTGTTAAGCCATGTCTAATCTTTTGGACTGAGGTTTTCACTTTCCATTGTAGAAAGGACATGTCTGTATTTGTTATGCTAAAGCTTGGCTGGCCATCTGGCCATGTCTATTCTTTTGGACCGAAGCTTTAGACTAACATTGCACGAATCCTGAAAATTCTTATTAAAATTTTTGAATTTCTTTATTTTCTTTTTCCAAAATAATTTTTGAAAAATACAAAAAAATTTAATAAAATCATAAAAACAAAAAAATTTTTATGTTTCTTGTTTGAGTCTAGTGTCAAATTTTAAGTTTGGTATCAATTGTATGTTTTTAATTTTTCTTGAAATTTTCGAAAATTCATCATGTGTTCTTCTTTGATCTTCAAGTTATTCTTGATCATTTTTCTTGTTTGATCTTTAACTTTTCTTGTTTTGTGTCTTTTCTTGTTTTTCATATGCATTTTCGAATTGTTAGTGTCTAAACATTAAAAATTTCTAAGTTTGGTGTCTTGCATGTGTTTCTTTTCTTAAAAATGTTCAAAAATATGTTCTTGATGTTCATCATGATCTTCAAAGTATTCTTGGTGTTCATCTTGACATTCAAAGTGTTCTTGCATGCATTATTTGTTTTGATATTAAATTCTTATGTCTTGTGTCATTTTGTTGTTTTTCTCTTTCTTCATTAATTCAAAAATCAAAAAAATAATATCTTTCCCTTATTTTACTCATAAATTTCGAAATTTTGGGTTGACTTAGTCAAAAATTTTCAAAATTTAGTTGTTTCTTGTTAGTCAAGTCAAAATTTCAATTTAAAAACTTTATCTTTTCAAATCTTTTTCATTTTTCTTTTTAATATTTTCGAATTTCTTAAATAAAATTTTCAAAATCTTTTTCTTAATTTTATTTCATAATTTTCGAAATTAATGCTAACATTTAATGTTTTGATTCAAAAAATTTCAAGTTTGTTACTTTCCTGTTAAGAAAGGTTCAATCTTTAAATTCTAGAATCATATCTTTTAGTTTCTTGTTAGTCAAGTCATCAACTTTAATTTTCAAAATCAAATCTTTTTAATTTCTTTTTCAAATCTTTTTCAAATAAATTTCAATCATATCTTTTTCAAAATTTAATTTCAAAATCTTTTTCTAACTTCTTATCTTTTCAAAATTTATTTTCAAATCTTTTTCAGTTAACTACTTGACTTTTTGTTTGATTTTAAAAAGTTTTCTATTTCTTATCTTTTTCAAAATCACCTAACTACTTTTCTCTCTCTCTAATTTTCGAAAATCACTAACCACTTTTTCAAAATCTTTTTTAATTAACTAATTGTTTTAAATTCTAATTTTATTTTATTTCTTTTCTTAAAATTCGAATTATAACTTATAAATAAAATAAAAACAAAAATATTTTTCTTTTCTTTTAAGTAAAATTCGAATACACTCTCTCCCTCATCTTTTTCTATTTATTTATTTATTTACTAACACCCCTCTTCTTAAAATTCGAACCCTCTCCCTCTCTTTGTGTTCGAATTCCTCTTATTTTCTCTCTACCTCATTATTCTATTCTTTCATTCTTCTACTCACATAAAGGAATCTCTATACTGTGACATAGAGGATTCCTCTTCTTTTCTGTTCTCTTCTTTTTCATATGAGCAGGAACAAGTATAAGAACATTCTTGTTGAAGCTGATCCTGAACCTGAAAGGACTCTGAAGAGGAAGCTAAGAGAAGCTAAAGCACAACACTCTAGAGAGGACCTAACAGAAATTTTTGAAAAAGAAGAAGACATGGCAGCCGAAAACAACAACAATGCTTTCTTGGCCAAATTCTTTCCGTCTCAAAAGTTGAGCAAGCTTAGAGTGGAAGTCCAAACCTTCAGACAGAAGGAAGGTGAATCCCTCTATGAAGCTTGGGAAAGATACAAGCAATTGATCAGAAGGTGTCCATCTGACATGCTTTTAGAATGGAGCATCTTATGTATATTCTATGATGGTCTGTCTGAATTGTCCAAGATGTCATTGGACCACTCTGTCGGTGGATCTCTTCATCTGAAGAAAATGCCTGCAGAAGCCCAGGAACTCATTGAGATGGTTGCAAATAACCACTTCATGTATACTTCTGAAAGAAATCCTGTGAATAATAGGATGACTCAGAAGAAAGGAGTTCTTGAGATTGATACTCTGAATGCAATATTGGCTCAGAATAATATATTAACTCAGCAAGTCAATATGATTTCTCAAAATCTGACTGAGATGCAAGCTGCATTCGGCAGTACTAAAGAAGCCTCCTCTGAAGGAGAAGCTTATGACCCTGAGAATTCTGCAATGGAAGAGGTGAATTACATGGGAGAATCCTATGGAAACACCTATAATCCTTCATGGAGAAATCATCCAAATTTCTCATGGAAGGATCAACATAAGCCTCAACAAGGCTTGAAGAACGGAAGATTGATGGTTTAGAATTCAGAATAAATTTCCGTTGCAAGTATAGTTTCTAAACCAAGCAATCATCCTTTCTTACAAACGTTTTGGTTGTCACAAGTAACAAACCCCTTTGAAATTGATAACCGAAGTATTTAACCTCGGGTCATCTTCTCAAGGAATTGCAGGGAGGTGTTCTTATTATTGGTTATGAGTCTTGTAAATTGGGGGTTTTGAAAGTGAGGAACAGGTAATTTAAATAACAAGGAAAATAAATTGCAGGAATTAATAAATTAATATCTAATAAAACTCTTGGCAAGGTATGAAAATTCGGAAGTCCTATCCTAGTTACTCTTATGAGAATTAAAGTTAATCCCACTTAGTTAACCTTTACTAAAGCAAGGGAAAGTGAAGTGAACTAATTAGTTAGATCCCCAAGTCCTAGCCAACTCCTAAGGAAAGACTAGAGTTAGTGGGATTCCAGTCAATTAGCAGACATAACAATCAATCACGATAAGGTTGATAACTCAAGAGCCTCCAGTTAATCAATTAAAGCCAAGAATGTAAAAAGCTAAATAAGAATCATAAATCTGAAATACCTCAATTGCATTAATAAGAGAAAATCCTGACATAAATGGTTCATAAGCCAATTTGGAAAAGAAGAGAATCAATAAGAAAAATAAGTAAACCAAAGTACTAGAATAAATAAAAGTAGAAGAGAAACTAAATTAAAAGAATATTGAACCTGTGATGGAGAAGAAATAATCCTAAATCCTAAAACTAAATCCTAAGAGAGAGGAGAGAACCTCTCTCTCTAAAAACTACATCTAATCCTAAAATTATGAATTATGAAAGCATGATGATGAATGGAAGCATTCCCCCACTTTATAGCCTCTAATCTGTATTTTCTGGACCGAAAACTGGGTCAAAAACAGCCCAAAAATCACCTCCAGCAATTTCTGTTACATTCAGGTCACGGCAAAGTGACGCGGAGGCGTCGTCCACACGTTTGCGTGGATTGCATTTTTGCCAGGTCATGCATCTGCGTGATCCACGCGTTCGCATTGCCTATCGTCGGGGCAGCTATAGCAAATTATATTTCATTGCGAAGCCCCGGACGTTAGCTTTCCAACACAACTGGAACCATCTCATTTGGACCTTTGTAGCTCAAGTTATGACCATTTGAGTGCAAAGAGGTCAGGCTGGACAGCTTAACAATTTCTTCAATTTCTTGTATTCCTTCCACTTTTGCATGCTTTCTTTCTATCCTCTGAGCCATTCCTGTCCTGTAATCTCTGAAAACACTTAACACACATATCAAGGCATCTAATGGTAATGAGAGAGGATTAATATTAGCAAATATAAGGCCAAAGAAGCATGTTTTCAATCATAGCACAAAATCAGGAATGAGAATGTAAAACCATGCAAATAGTATGAATAAGTGTATGAAAGATTGATAAAATCCACTCAAATGAGCACAAGATAAACCATAAAATAGTAGTTTATCAACCTCTCCACACTTAAACATTAGCATGTCCTCATGCTAAGCTCAAGATAAGCTATAAAAGTGAAGAGAAATGGTAGAATGTATGAAATGCAACCTATCTATGTGAATGCAACTACATGCAAAATGTTTCTACCTACTTGGTTAAAAGTAAATAAGTTCTCCAAGACAAACATAAGTTAGATTTCACTAATTTAAATCATACAATAAAAGACAAGTAAACTTGTAAGAAGACAACTCATGAAAGCAGGGAACATAAAATCAAGCATTAAACCCTTACTGGTAGTGTATATCACTCTAATCTCTCAAGTGTCTAGGGTTAATCACTCTACTTTTCTCTAATCATGCTTTCTAAACTTTGTTCTTCATCTAACCAATCAACAAATATTTAGTATACAAATGCAAACATCATGAGGTCTTTTCAGGGTTGTAATGGGACTAAGGTAAGGGTGAGGATATATGTATGGCCAAGTGAGCTATAATATGAATCTTTAATTAACCTAAGCTCTCACCTATACATATGATGAGCGGATAATTTATACGCTTTTTGGCATTATTTTTAGTATGTTTTTAGTAGAATCTAGTTACTTTTAGGGATATTTTCATTAGTTTTCATGATAAATTCACATTTCTGGACTTTACTATGAGTTTGTGTGTTTTTCTGTGATTTCAGGTATTTTCTGGCTGAAATTGAGGGACTTAAGCAAAAATCAGATTCAGAGGTTGAAGAAGGACTGCTGATGCTGCTGGATTCTGACCTCCCTGCACTCAAAATGTCTGGAGCTACAGAACTCAAAATGGCGCGCTTCCAATTGCGTTGGAAAGTAGACATCCAGGGCTTTCCAGCAATATATAATAGTCCATACTTTGCCCAAGTTTAGATGACGCAAACTGGCGTTCAACGATGTGACGAGCTTCAAACCTGCGAGTGCTGGGCGTAGTGACAGACGCAAAAGGATAGTAAATCCTATTCCAGTATGATCGAGAACCTCCAGATGATTAGCCATGCAGTGACAGCGCATCGGACCATTTTCACAGGGAGGAATAGGATGCAACCAACGACAAAGGTGATTCCTCCATATGATTAGACGTGCTGTGACAAAGCATTTGGATCATTTTCCCGAGAGAGATCGAAAGTAGCCATTGGCATCGGTGACATCCTTACATAAAGCTAGCCATAGAAAGGAGTAAGATTGATTGGATGAAGATAGCAGGAAAGCAGAGGTTCAGAGGAACGAAAGCATCTCTACACGCTTATCTGAAATTCTACCCAATGAATTACATAAGTATCTCTATCCTTATTTTAGTATTATTTTCGAAAACCCCATTACTATTTTATATCTGCCTGACTGAGATTTACAAGGTGACCATAGCTTGCTTCATACCAACAATCTCCGTGGGATTCGACCCTTACTCACGTAAGGTATTACTTGGACGACCCAGTGCACTTGCTGGTTAGTTGTGCGAGGTTGTAAACCATGGTATTGGCATCGTGTTTTTGGCGCCATTACCAGGGAAAGCAAGAGCAATGAATTTTACATAATCAAAGTGTAATCACAATTTCTGCGCACCAAGTTTTTGGCGCCGTTGCCGGGGATTGTTCGAGTTTGGACAACTGACGGTTCATCTTGTTGCTCAAATTAGGTAATTTTCTTTTGTTTTATTTTCAAAAATTTTTCAAAAATTTTCAAAAATTTTTCCTTTGTTTTCGAAAAAAAAATGTTTTAAAAAAATTATTTTTTCTTCAGAATTTTTAAGAATGAATTCTAGTGTTTTATGAAGCATGTGAAGCCTGGATGACTGTAGGGAATGTTAGGCTTGTCATGTCTGAGTTACATACTAAAGCTTGGCTGGCTATTAAGCCATGCCTGACCCTTTGATTGGAGCTTTAGACTAAAGAGCATAAGATTCCTGGAATTCATATTAAAAATTTTGGAATCCTTATTTTTCTTTTTTTTTTCAAAATAATTTTCGAAAAAATTAAAAGAAAATACAAAAAAATTAGAAAATCATAAAAATCAAAAATATTTTTTGTGTTTCTTATTTGAGTCTTGAGTCATGTTATAAGTTTGGTGTCAATTGCATGTTCATCTTGCATTTTTCGAAAAAAAAATTCATTCATTCATAGTGTTCTTCATGATCTTCAAGTTGTTCTTGGTAAGTCTTCTTGTTTGATCTTTGTATTTTCATGTTTTGTGTCTTTTCTTGTTTTTCATATGCATTCCTGAATTCTTTATGTCTAAGCATTAAAGAATTCTAAGTTTGGTGTCTTGCATGTTTTCTTTGCATTAAAAATTTTTCAAAAATGTGTTCTTGATGTTCATCATGATCTTCATAGTGTTCTTGGTGTTCATCTTGACATTCATAGCATTCTTGCATGCATTCATTGTTTTGATCCATAACTTTCATGCATTGCATCATTTTTCTTGTTTTTCTCTCTCATCATAAAAATTTCAAAAATAAAAAAATATCTTTCCCTTTTTCTCTCTTAAAATTTTGAAAATTAGATTTGACTTTTTCAAAAATTTTTAAAAATCTAGTTGTTTTTATGAGTCAAATCAAATTTTCAATAAAAAAAATCTTATCTTTTTCAAAATCTTTTTCAAAAATCAAATCTTTTTTCAATTTTTTTTAGTTATTTTCGAAAATTTCAAAAATATTTTTCAAAAATATTTTTCTTAATTTTACATCATATTTCGAAAATAACATCATCAATTAATGTTTTGATTTAAAAATTTCAAGTTTGTTACTTACTTGTTAAGAAAGATTCAAACTTTAAGTTCTAGAATCATATCTTGTGATTTCTTGTGAATCAAGTCATTAATTGAGATTTTAAAAAAATCAAATCTTTTTCAAAAACTAATTTCTATCATATCTTTTCAAAAATATCTTCTTATCTTACCTTTTTCAAAAAAGTGATTGCAAAATATCTTTTCTAACCTTCTAACTTCTTATCTTTTCAAAATTTGTTTCAACTAACTAACTAACCTTTTGTTTGTTTCTTACCTTTTTCAAAACCACCTAACTAACTCTCTCTCTCTAATTTTCGAAAATATCTTCCCTCTTTTTCAAAAATTCTTTTTAATTGACTAATTATTTTAATTTTTAATTTTTAATTTTTTATTTTAATTTTCGAAAAAAAAAATCACTAACCTTTTTCAAAAACTATTTTCGAAAATCACTAACCATTTTTCAAAAACAATTTTCGAAAATTCCCTCTCTCTCTTTTCTTCTCCTTTTCTTCCACTCACCTAAAGGGAACCTCTATACTTGGGTAAAAAGGATCCCTATTATTATTATTTTTCTGTGCCCTCTTCTTTGTCATATGACCAGGAGCAAGGACAAGAACATCCTTGTTGAAGCAGATCCAGAACCTGAAAGGAATCTGAAGAGAAAACTAAGAGAAGCTAAATTACAACTATCCAGCAAGCACCTGTCAGAAATTTTCGAACAGGAAGAGGAGATGGCAGCCAAAAATAATAATAATGCAAGGAGGATGCTTGGTGACTTTACTGCACCTAATTCCAATTTACATGGAAGAAGCATCTCCATTCTTGCCATTGGAGCAAACAATTTTGAGCTGAAACCTCAATTAGTTTCTCTGATGCAGCAGAACTGCAAGTTTCATGGACTTCCATCTGAAGATCCTTTTCAGTTCTTAACTGAATTCTTGCAGATATGTGATACTGTTAAGACCAATGGAGTAGATCCTGAAGTCTACAGGCTCATGCTTTTCCCTTTTGCTATAAGAGACAGAGCTAGAGTATGGTTGGACTCTCAACCTAAGGATAGCTTGAACTCTTGGGATAAGCTGGTCAAGGCTTTCTTAGCCAAGTTCTTTCCTCCTCAAAAGCTAAGTAAGCTTAGAGTGGATGTTCAAACTTTCAGACAGAAAGAAGGTGAATCCCTCTATGAAGCTTGGGAGAGATACAAAGGA
>NC_029787.2:107699906-107736333 GCF_000816755.2 Arachis ipaensis | reverse complement strand
TTCTGAGCAGAATCCATCTAGCTTAGCAAATTTAGTCTCTGATCTATCTAAGGCTACTGTGAGTTTCATGAATGAAACAAGGTCCTCCATTAGAAATTTGGAAGCACAAGTGGGCCAGCTGAGTAATAGGATCACTGAAATCCCTCATAGTACTCTCCCAAGCAATACAGAAGAAAATCCAAAAGGAGAGTGCAAGGCCATTGACATAACCAAAATGGCCGAACCCAAAGAGGGAGAGGAGGACGTGAATCCCAAGGAGGAAGACCTCCTGGGACGTCCAGTGATCAATAAGGAGCTTCCCTCTGAGGAACCTAAGGAATCTGAGACTCATCTAGAGACCATAGAGATTCCATTGAACCTCCTTATGCCATTCATGAGCTCTGATGAGTATTCCTCTTCTGAAGAGAATGAGGATGTTACTGAAAAGCAAGCTGCCAAGTTCCTTGGTGCAATCATGAAGCTGAATGCCAAATTATTTGGCATTGATACTTGGGAAGATGAACCTCCCTTGTTCACCAATGAACTAAGTGATCTGGATCAACTGACACTTCCTCAGAAGAAACAGGATCCTGGAAAGTTCATAATAACTTGTACCATAGGCACCATGATCTTTAAGGCTCTGTGTGATCTTGGTTCAGGAATAAACCTCATGCCCCTCTCTGTAATAGAGAAACTGGAAATCTATGGGGTGCAAGCTGCTAAAATCTCATTAGAGATGGCAGACAATTCAAGAAAATAGGCTTATGGACAAGTAGAGGACGTGTTAGTAAAGGTTGAAGGCCTTTACATCCCTGCTGATTTCATAGTCCTGGATACTGGAAAGGAAGAGGATGAATCCATCATCCTAGGAAGACCTTTCCTAGCCACAGCAAGAGCTGTGATTGATGTGGACAGAGGAGAATTGATCCTTCAATTAAATAAGGACAACCTTGTGTTTACAACTCAAGGATCTCTCTCTGCATCCTTGGAGAGGAAGCAGAAAAAGCTTCTCTCAAAGCAGAGTCAACCAAAGCCCCCACAATCAGGCTCTAAGTTTGGTGTTGGAAGGCCACAACCAAACTCTAAGTTTGGTGTTGAACTCCCATATCCAAACTCTAAGTTTGGTGTTGGGGGAGTCTCAACAATGCTCTGAACATCTGTGAGGCTCCATGAGAGCCCACTGTCAAGCTATTGACATTAAAGAAGCCCTTGTTGGGAGGCAACCCAATTTCTATTTATCTAACTATATTTTTCTTAGTTATATGTCTTTATAGGTTCATGATCATGAGGAGTCACAAAATAAATATAAAAATTGAAAACGGAATAAAAAACAGCAGAAGAAAAATCACACCCTGGAGGAAGCATCTGCCTGGCGTTCAACGCCAGAACAGAGCATGGTTCTGGCGCTGAACGCCCAAAATGGGCATCATCTGGGCGCTGAACTTCAGAATTGCACCCTGGAGAGGAGCTGGCGCTGAACACCCAGAACAAGCATGGTTCTGGCGTTCAACGCCAGAAATGGGCAACAAATGGGCGTTCAACACCCAGAACAAGCACCAATCTGGCGTTCATTACCATTAATGGCACCTAAGGCCAAAGAAACCTCAAGAAAGAGGAAAGGGAAGACAATTGTTTCCACCTCTGAGCCATGGAGATGGAAGGATTCATCTCACATGCCCATCACTAAGAAAAGGATGGAGCAAACAAGAGAGCACATTCATGGATCTCAACAGGCACATGAAGAAGCTCATCATCATGAGATCCCGGAGATGCCTCAAATGCATTTTCCTCCACAAAACTATTGGGAGCATATCAACACCTCCCTAGGAGAATTGAGTTCCAACATGGGACAACTAAGGGTGGAGCACCAAGAACATTCCATTCTCCTCCATGAAATTAGAGAAGATCAAAGAATCATGAGAGAGGAGCAACAAAGGCAAGGAAGAGACACTGAGGAGGAGAGTCAATAACACTATCTAAACTCTGAGTTCTTATAGAAGCCAATCATTCTGAACTTCAATGGATAAAGTGAGATGCCAAAACTATTCAAGAGGCAAAAAGCTACAAGTCCCGCTCATCTGATTGGAGCTATGTTTCATTGATAGTTTGAAATTTGTAGTATATTCTCTTCTTTTTATCCTATTTGATTTTCAGTTGCTTGGGGACAAGCAACAATTTAAGTTTGGTGTTGTGATGAGCGGATAATTTATACGCTTTTTGGCAATGTTTTTAGTATATTTTTAGTAGAATCTAGTTACTTTTAGGGATGTTTTCATTAGTTTTCATGATAAATTCACATTTCTGGACTTTACTATGAGTTTGTGTGTTTTTCTGTGATTTTGGGTATTTTCTGGCTGAAATTGAGGGACTTGAGCAAAAATCAGATTCAGAGGTTGAAGAAGGACTGCTGATGCTGTTGGATTCTGACCTCCCTGCACTCAAAATGGATTTTCTGGAGCTACAGAACTCAAAATGGCGCGCTTCCAATTGTGTTGGAAAGTAGATATCCAGGGCTTTCCATAAATATATAATAGTCTATACTTTGCCCAAGTTTAGATGATGCAAACTGGCGTTCAACGCCAGCTCTCTGCCCAATTCTGGCGTCCAGCGCCAGAAACAAGCTGCAAAGTGGAGTTCAACGCCCAAACTGGCACCAAAACTGGCGTTCAACTCCAGGAATGACCTATACACGTGTAACACTCAAGCTCAGCCCAAGCACACACCAAGTGGGTCCCGGAAGTGGATTTAAGCATCAATTACTTACTTCTGTAAACCCTAGTAGCTAGTTTATTATAAATAGGACCTTTTACTATTGTATTAGAGATCTTTGAGGTATTACTTGGACGACCCAGTGCACTTGCTGGTTAGTTGTGCGAGGTTGTGAACCATGGTATTGGCATCGTGTTTTTGGCGCCATTACCAGGGAAAGAAAGAGCAATGAATTTTACATAATCAAAGTGTAATCACAATTTCTGCGCACCAACATACATTCTATATTTTAAATTCATGCCTAACTACCCAAAATTCCCATTTCTGCATATCATACTCATGTATCAACTTTTCTTTAATTTTATCACATATGCATTGATTTTTCATTAACTTAACATTGGGGTAATTTTGTCCCCTTATTTATTTACTTATTTATTGAATATTTTTTTGGATTTTTTTATATTTTTTTTATATAAAAATAAACATAGCTTATCGATGCACATGGATTTTTAATTTCTATAGTTTCACATGAGTAGGTACCCAAATTCTCATTATATTATCATGACACATTCTCTTATTTTCTTTTGTTCCCACATCTTCCCATACTCAATTAACACACAATTCTATCTTAAGCTAACCAAAGATTCAATTGGGACATATAATTGTTTTTCCGCTTAAGGCTAGTGATGTGGTAAAATAAAGAACAAATGAGATTTAAAGGCTCAAAGTGGCTAACAAAGGTAACTTAAGGGGTAGGCTTAATTTGGATAAGTGAGCTAAACAAATAATGGCCTCAATTATATGCAAGCATATAAATATATTAAACATTGGACATATAGGATGAAACAAAATATAGATTACAATCATAGAGAAGTAAACACGCAAGAATAAAATAATTATGGTTAAATAATGTAACCATGTATTTAGGCTCAAAGTCTCACAGGTTGTGTGTTCTTTAGCTCAAAAATCATGTTCCAAATATAACTTCAAGCAAATTTAACATAAAAGTTTTGATTAAAATTAGTGAAATTTTGTTCTAAAAATAGGGTCTTAGAAGAAACTTATTGTCTTTTCAATCAAGTAGAACATGCATGCGACTAACCTATTACTATACAATTTATCCTATTCTACAAAAGAAAAACTAACTAAATATCCTATTTTATTGGTGTTAAGGAAGAGAAATTACCTCCGGAAGTCAGGTACTGACCGACCTCCCCACACTTAAGGCTTTGCACCATCCTTGGTGCCATCTATTAGGAACAAAGGTGGGCTGGTAGCAGTATCTCCACAGTCGGAACCGTCATGGCTCCCTATGCTGGTAAAGGAAGTGGAGTCCGGAGTGTCTGAGTCTCTGTATTTTCCCTTAAGTAGCTCCTTGAGGTATGTGAATCGGCGCTTGTTTCGGCGCTCTCTTAGCTTTGCTTTGTGTTCCTGCCGATCCAACCTTTCAAGTATCTGATGGAGCAGTTGATTGGTTGTAGGTGCTTGTGGTGTTGAAGGTGGAGTGTCTTCAGCCGGTTCAGTAGGCTGGCTTGTAGTGGCTGCTGGAGGTCTGATATCTTTCCCGTTAGGGATGTACTGATCATCCCGTGGGAGCATGGCTTTGGTGTCTCCAGCTTTGTAAGAGACTCCAACTACTGAGACGAGATTTGAAATCAAGGCGGGAAAAGGTAAGTTGCCCGCAATTTGTACGTGTCCCATGGCATTCCGGATGTGTCTTGGTAGGTTCAGAGGCTGGTCTGTAAGGATGCACCATAGTAGAATGGCCATGTCTGCAGTGAAGGAGGACTCGTGAGTGCTCGGAAAGACGTAATGGGATATAATCTGTGCCCACACGTGAGCCTCCAAGGTAAGTGCGGAAGCCGATATTCCCTTAGGACGGGAACGATTGTATCCGTAGATCCATCTGCTGCCAGGTAGTGTGATAATTCTGAGAACAGTGTCCCAGTCAAATTGGTACATCTGGCGCTTGAGTGAGGCTTCTTGAAATGCGTCCAGTCCTTCTAGAGTAGGGGGAAGATCTAGAGCTCGCTGAATGGCCTCTTCTATAATGGGAACTTGCTTCTGACGGACATAGACAGACTGCAGGGTTGGTAGGTGGAAGTTTGAGTAGAACTCAACTACCCAGGAAAGATTAACCTGCCGTGGCTGTCTCTGTAGGAAACCCCATTATCTTCGTTTAATTTGCGGCTCAACAAATTCAGCAATACGGGTCGGGGAAGGTGGTAATTAATGCACATTAAAAGATGAATGATGTAAACACATGGTCATGACTACATGTGAAAAATCATCAACGGAAAATAGCAAGTGCATATAATGACAATTAAATGCAAGGTGTTTATTGGCATGCAGGCAAAGGCATGAGTAGCATAGATCAAGCATTCAATGTCCCAGTTAGATTACCAAGCCTTTCAAACTAATAACCTATTTGTAATGACAATTATATTGAATTAATATGATACGAAAAAGGGTTTTGTGAAAAGCAAGCATTTTAGAGTAGTAGGATAAAAGAAATTGAAAAATAGTGCACAATGCCATACGGGCGTTTTCACAAACACATAGCATGCATAATGAATAAGCTATTGAAAGTATTGAATTGAACATGCAAACAACCCTTAAAAATTAATATATAATTGCCAAACAAGTCCTTAACAATCCACAAGCAAATCATAAGGAATAATAATGACCCTAATAAATTTCCAACACTAATTAAAAGAAAAAGAAAACATGGATAATGCAAGTAAAAAGAAAAAGAAAGGAAGAAGAAAACATAAAATAAAAAGAAGAATAGAAAAGTAAGGAAGGAAGAAGAAAAGAAAAACCTTGATAATGGTGGTGAGAGAGAGAGAAAGTAGAAAGTGAGAAAGAAGGAAGAAGGAAGAAAAGGGAAGAAAGAAAGAAGGAGGGAAAAGAAAAAGTAGGATTTGGGGAAGAGAAAGATAAGATATTTTGGCAGATTAGGATAAGTTGTGCGGCGCAAGCGACGCGGACGCGTGAGGTACGTGTTCGCGCGAATTGCGCTCATATGAATCGACGCGGTCGCGTCGGTCACGCGGACGCATGACTCGTTTTGTGCTACTGGCCCGAGGGCAGCCACGCGCTCGCACAACTCTCTGTTCGAAACTCATTGTTTCCAAATTCCAGGGTGACACGTTCGCGTGGGTGGCCAATATTGGGATACGACGTGGATGCGTGGAGTACGCGTTCGCGTGGTGAGGCTTGTGCGCCTAGCAGCAGTCCAGCACCACTCCAGCACAACTTTCGGCTATGCACCCTTTCTTACGTCGATTTTTAGGCCACGCGTCCGCGTGGGTGACGCAGACGCGTGGGTCAATTTGTGCCTAAGGCATGCCTCCAGCCACACTCCCGCGTGACTTTCTGTTCGATTTATGTTTCTTTCTTACTCACCTGCGACGCGGACGCGTCGGCGACGCCGTCGCGTCGCGTGCCACATTTTTTTAATATATGCAAATGCAGATGCAAACTAAATGTGCTAATAATGAGAAGAGTTATTGAAAAAGAAAACTAGGAAGAAAGAAAGGAACGATCATACCATGGTGGGTTGTCTCCCACCCAACACTTTGCTTTAACGTCCTTAAGTTGGACGCTCCACTAGCTCAGTCTTCTGCTGTGGGTGGATCCTCCAAGAGGAAGATCTCTAGCTCCTTGGTTTTTGTCGCCTTCTCACCATGATATAGCTTTAAGCGATGTCCATTAACTTTGATGAATTCAGAGCTTGAAGGATGACTCAGGTGGAAAACTCCGTATGGCTCAGCCTTCTCTACTCTGTATGGGCCTTCCCATCTTGATCTCAACTTGCCTGGCATGAGCCTCAGTCTAGAGTTGTAAAGGAGGACAAAGTCCCCAGGTTGGAACTATCTCCTCTTGATGTGCTTATCATGCACAACCTTCATCTTTTCCTTGTACATCCTTGAGTTCTCATAAGCTTCTAGGCGTAGGCTCTCTAATTCTTGCAGTTGCAACTTCCTCTCAGTTTCGGCCTTCTCAAATTCCATATTGCACTCCTTCACTACCCAAAAGGCTTTGTGCTCTACCTCAACTGGGAGGTGACAGGCTTTTCCATAAACTAAGCGGAAGGAACTCATCCCAATGGGTGTCTTGTATGCTGTTTTGTATGCCCAGAATGCATCTAGTAGCCTGGTGCTCCAGTCTCTTCTATTAGGTTTGACTATCTTCTGCAATATACTCTTTATCTCTCTGTTTGACACCTCAGCTTGCCCACTAGTCTGGGGATGGTAGGCTGTTGCCACTTTATGAACTATCCCATGCTTCTTCAGTAATCCTGTTAGTCTCCTGTTATAGAAATGGGTGCCTTGATCGCTCACGATTGCTCGTGGTGATCCAAAGCGACAAATAATATGGTTTCTAACAAAGGAAACAATAGTGTTAGCATCATCAGTGTGGGTAGGAATTGCTTCCACCCATTTAGAAACGTAATCTACAGCTAACAATATATAAAAATAACCATTAGACTTTGGAAAAGGACCCATGAAGTCAATGCCCCAAACATAAAAAATTTCACAGAAAAGCATAGTTTGTTAAGGCATCTCATCCCTCTTGGATATATTACCAAATCTTTGGCATGGGGAACAAGATTTACAAAATTCAGCAGCATCTTTAAAAAGGGTAGGCCACCAGAATCCACAGTCTAAAATTTTTCTAGCTGTTCTTTGAGGGTCAAAATGTCCTCCACTCTCAAATGAGTGGCAGGCCTCTAAAATGGACTGGAATTATGATTGAGGCACACACCGTCTAATTACCTGGTCAGCGCCACATCTCCATAAATATGGGTCATCCCATATATAATATTTGGACTCGCTTTTCAGCTTGTCTCTTTGATGCTTAGTAAAGTTTGGAGGAAAAGTGCGGCTAACTAGATAATTAGCTACAGGCGCATACCAAGGGACTACTTCAGATACTGTTTGCAGGTTATCAAATGGGAAATTATCATTTATAGGAGTGGAGGTATCCTTAATGTGCTCAAGGCGACTCAAGTGGTCTGCCACTAGATTTTGGTTACCACTCCTATCTTTAATTTCTAAATCAAATTCTTGTAGTAGCAGTATCCAACGTATAAGCCTTGGTTTGGACTCCTTTTTAGCTAATAAATACTTTAGAGCTGCATGGTCTGAGTACACTACTACTTTAGTACCAAGTAAATAGGCTCTTTCTCAGTAGTAGTGTAAGTAGACTGAGCAGTGTCTAAAGTCTTAGACGCATAAGCAATTACAAAAGGATCCTTACCTTCACGCTGAGCCAGCGCTGCTCCTACTGCATGATTGGAAGCATCGCATATGATTTTAAATGGCTTGCTCTAGTCTAGTCCTCTCACAATTGGAGCTTGAGTCAGTGTGGTCTTCAGCTTATCAAACGCTTGTTTGCAATCCTCGCTGAACTCGAACTCAATATCTTTCTGCAGTAGTCTGGATAAGGGTAGTGCTACCTTACTAAAGTCCTTAATGAATCTCCGGTAAAAACCTGCATGGCCAAGGAACGAACGGACTTCCCTCACAGAGGATGGGTAAGGTAAACTAGAAATAACATCCACCTTTGCTGGATCTACAGAAATGCCAGTATTAGACACAACATGTCCTAGTACAATCCCTTGTTTTACCATAAAGTGACATTTTTCAAAATTCAATACAAGGTTTGTACTGACACATCTATCTAATAATCTAGATAAACTATCCAAGCAAAGGCTAAAGGAATCACCATAAACACTAAAATCATCCATAAAAACCTCCATACAGTCCTCAATAAGGTCAGAGAAAAGACTCATCATGCACCTTTGGAAAGTAGCTGGTGCATTGCACAAGCTAAAGGGCATTCTCTTATAAGCATAAGTGCCAAAAGGACATGTAAAAGTAGTCTTTTCCTGATCTTCAGGAGCTATATGGATTTGAAAATAGCCTGTATAACCATCTAAAAAACAATAATGGGATTTACCTGACAGGCGATCAAGCATCTGATCAATGAATGGCAAGGGGTAATGATCCTTGCGAGTGGCTTGGTTGAGACGCCTATAGTCAATGTAAACTCTCCAATAATTCTGCACTCTAGTTGTTAGAAGCTCTCCATGCTCATTTCTTACTGTTGTGATTCCAGACTTCTTGGGCACCACTTGTACTGGACTGACCCATTCGCTATCTGAGATGGGGTAAATGATATCTGCTTCAAGTAGCCTGGTCACTTCTTTCTTGACAACTTCTAAGATGGTGGGATTCAGTCTTCTCTGAGGTTGATGGACGGACTTTTCTCTCTCTTCTAGAAATATTCTGTGCTCACAAACTTGAGGGTTGATGCCTACTATATCCACCAGGCTCTATCCAATTGCTTTCTTGTGTTTCCTCAGCACACTGAGTAACTGTTCTTCTTGTTGGGAAGTGAGTTCCCTTGCAATGATAACTGGAAACTTCTGCTTGTCCTCAAGATAAACATACTTGAGGTGTGGAGGGAGGGGCTTTAATTCTAATTTCTGCTCATGGTCAGGCTCTGGATTATCTAGAGCTGGTGATAATGGCAAAGTGCCTTCATTGTCCTTTGAAAATGTCCTCACACTTGGACCTTGTTCTGTGTACTTCTCTTCTAATTCCTCCTGGTGAACTTTAGCCACGGTTTCATCTATGATGTCACACTGGAAGATAGAATGATCATCCGGAGGGTGCTCCATAGCTCCATTTAAACTGAACTTTACCATTCTGCCATCTATTTCAAAAGAATAAGTTCCTGAAAATGCGTCCAGTTTGAACTTTGAAGTCTTCAGGAATGGTCTTCCAAGAAGGATTGATGATGGCCTTCCTGAGTCATTAGGGGGCATTTCCAGAATGTAGAAGTCAATGGGAAATGTGAGCCCCTTAATGCTCACTAATACATCTTCAGCAATTCCAACCACTGTAATAATGCTTTTATCTGCTAACACAAAATGAGCTGCCGACCTTTTTAAGGGAGGGAGCCTCAAAGTATCATATATAGACAAAGGCATTATACTAACACATGCTCCTAAATCACACATGCAGTCAGAAAATATCACACCTCCAATAGTACAATTAACCATACATGGACCTGGATCACTACACTTTTCAGGTATACCTCGCATTAAAGAAGATATAGAACTAGCTAAAGGAATAGTTTCTAATTCATTAATTTTGTCTTTATGTATACATAAATCTTTTAGAAACTTTGCGTATTTAGGTACCTGCTGAATAACATCAAAAAGGGGAACAATTACCTCAACCTTTTTGAATATTTCTACCATTTTGGGATCAAGTTCCATCTGCTTCCTGGACTTCCTTGCAATTTGTGGAAATGGAATAGGGAGGGCGTTTTCTGCAGCATCTGCATCCTTTGGTGCTTCCTTCTGTGGTTGGACTTCTTCTTCTTCAACCATGTCTTGTATGTCCTTTTCCTCTTTAGCATCCTCTACTTCCACCACCTCTTCAGCTGAGGCGTGTTCTGATGGGATTGGCTCCTCCTGATTCCTCTCTTGCAGTGTGGTTCCGGACCTTAGGGTGATGGCATTGATGCTACCCTTTGGATTGGGTAAGGGTTGAGAAGGAATTCCACTGGAGCTTGCATGTTGAGTGTTTGAAGTAATGGGTGATGCCAGCTGAGAGATGAGAGCTTGTATAGCGGATGCTAGACCATTAAGTAAACTCTCCACATTCTTTTGTCCTTGCACAATGGATTGAAGCACCTCATCACTCGGAGAGGAATTAGATTGAGTGATCTGCGGAACTTGTTGTTGGTTGTGCTGTGGTCCTTGGGACTGCCTCAGGTGAGGTACTCTGTAAGGCTGGTTCTGGTTCTGCTGCCTGTTGTTGTTATTATTCCACCTCTGATATCCTTGATTGTCTCTGCCTCCTCTGTTATTGTTGTCTCTCTCTCTCCAACCTTGGTTGGAATTGTCCTGCCATCCATGGTTGTAGCCGCCACCTTGATTGTATCCTTGGTTGGGGCGGTCATAGAAGTTATGAGTGGCTGCCACAGTGTTGTCTTCCTGTTGGAGCTACAGACGTTTATCAGTATAATGGCTATAATCAGCACAGATCCCGCACACTCTCTGTGGGACTAACTGTTGGCTTTGCTGTGCTTGTTGTTGACTCAACTGCATCTGCTTCAGTAAGTTGGTCATTTCACATATACTCTGAATCAGAGCATTAGTTTCCTTGCTAGAAGATACCTCTGCAACAACTTTTGACCGGCCTTGTTTCTGTCTGTGATTCCTAGTAGATTCAGCCAAGTCGCTGATCAATTGCCATGCCTCATCAGTGGTCTTGTACTTTTTCATAGACCCATTGCTAGCACTTTCCAATGTGGTCTTATCTTGAGGCATCATGCCCTGTGTGACGTAGCCGAGCAACAGTATCTTGTCAATCATATGGTGGGGGCATGCTTCCAGAAGGTTGTTGAAGTGCTCCCAATATTCGTAGAGAGTCTCAGATTCCTCCTGAACAATCATGGAAATGTCTTTCCTCAGTTTATCAGTAACTTTAGCCGGAAAGAATTTTTCCAAAAATTCTCTTCTAAGCGTATCCTAGTCAGAAACAGTTGCTGCGGGTTGAGTGTAGTACCACTCTCTCGCCTTTCCCTCAAGAGAGAACCGGAAAGCTTTTAACAGAATAGAAGTTTCATCTGCACCATCACGCCTGACAGTAGAACATGCTGCTTGGAAATCCCTAAGGTGCTTGATAGGCTCTTGAGCAGGTAAGCCATGAAACTTGGGCATCAAGTTGAGTAGTGCAGTCTTTATTTCAAAGTCTGTAGCCACTGCTGGAGGATGCGCTTGAAACGGTTGCATTGTAAAATCAGGGGCTCCAGCCTCCTGGATAGTAACTCTCCTAGGTGCTGTCATGTCATCTGCACGTAAATCAACCGAATTAGTAGAAAGGGGGCTTGTTTCTTCCTTACGTGACGTTTCAGATTCGCCCTCGGGGAGGACTAACCGACGCCGAGCTTGCCTTATACGTGAAATAGTTCTTTCAATATCAGGGTCAAATACTGGCAAGCTTGGATCAGGAAGTGAACGCGTCATTTAATGAAAGAAACATGCCGCTCATAGTAGCAAAGTAAAATAAAATGCAAATAAATAAATTCCAATCAATAACTTAGCACTCTATTGCAACTCCCCAGCAACGGCGCCATTTCGAAGAATGGAAGATTGACGGTTTAGAATTCAGAATAAATTTCCGTTACAAGTATAGTTTCTAAACCAAGCAATCATCCTTTCTTACAAACGTTTTGGTTGTCACAAGTAACAAACCCCTTTGAAATTGATAACTGAAGTATTTAACCTCGGGTCATCTTCTCAAGGAATTGTAGGGAGGTGTTCTTATTATTGGTTATGAGTCTTGTAAATTGGGGGTTTTGAAAGTGAGGAACAGGTAATTTAAATAACAAGAAAAATAAATTGCAGGAATTAATAAATTAATATCTAATAAAACTCTTGGCAAGGTATGAAAATTCGGAAGTCCTATCCTAGTTACTCTTATGAGAATTAAAGTTAATCCCACTTAGTTAACCTTTACTAAAGCAAGGGAAAGTCAAGTGAACTAATTAGTTAGATCCCCAAGTTCTAGCCAACTCCTAAGGAAAGACTAGAGTTAGTGGGATTCCAGTCAATTAGCAGACATAACAATCAATCACGATAAGGTTGATAACTCAAAAGCCTCCAGTTAATCAATTAAAGCCAAGAATGTAAAAAGCTAAATAAGAATCATAAATCTGAAATATCTCAATTGCATTAATAAGAGAAAATCCTAACATAAATGGTTCATAAGCCAATTTGGAAAAGAAGAGAATCAATAAGAAAAATAAGTAAACCAAAGTACTAGAATAAATAAAAGTAGAAGAGAAACTAAATTAAAAGAACATTGAACCTGTGATGGAGAAAAAATAATCCTAAATCCTAAAACTAAATCCTAAGAGAGAGGAGAGAACCTCTCTCTCTAAAAACTACATCTAATCCTAAAATTATGAATTATGAAAGCATGATGATAAATGGATGCATTCCCCCACTTTATAGCCTCTAATCTGTGTTTTCTAGACCGAAAACTGGGTTAAAAACAGCCCAGAAATTGCCCCCAGTGATTTCTGTTATGTTCAGGTCGCGGCAAAGTGACGCCTTCGCGTCGTCCACGCGTTTGCGTGGATTGCATTTTTGCCAGGTCATGCGTCCGCGTGATCCACGCGTTCACATCACCTAGCGTTGGGGCAGATATGACAAATTATATATTGTTGCGAAGCCCCAGACGTTATCTTTCCAACACAACTGAAACCATCTCATTTGGACCTCTGTAGCTCAAGTTATGACCGTTTGAGTGCGAAGAGGTCAGGCTGGACAGCTTAGCAATTTCTTCAATTTCTTGTATTCCTTCCACTTTTGCATGCTTTCTTTCCATCCTCTGAGCCATTCCTGCCCTGTAATCTGTAAAAACACTTAACACACATATCAAGGCATCTAATGATATTGAGAGAGGATTAATATTAGCAAATATAAGGCCAAAGAAGCATGTTTTCAATCATAGCACAAAATCAGGAAGGAGAATGTAAAACCATGCAAATAGTATGAATAAGTGTATGAAAGATTGATAAAATCCACTCAAATGAGCATAAGATAAACCATAAAATAGTGGTTTATCAGTCAGCTGAGTAAAAGAGTTACTAAAATCCCTCCTAGTACTCTCCTAAGTAATACAGAAGAGAATCCAAAGAGAAAGTGCAAGGCCATCAATATAACCAAGGTGGCCGAACCTATAGAGGAGGAAGAGGCAGTGATTTCCAGTGAGGAAGACCTCAATGGACGTCCACTGACCACTAAGGAGTTCCCTAATGAGGAACCAAAGGAATCTGAGGCTCATACAGAGACCATAGAGATTCCACTGAACTTGCTGTTGCCATTCATGGGCTCTGATGAGTATTCTTCCTCTGAATAGGATGAAGATATTGTTGAAGAGCAAGTTGCTCAGTATCTAGGAGCAATCATGAAGCTGAATACCAAGTTATTTGGTAATGAGACTTGGGAGGATGAACCTCCATTGCTCATCAATGAACTGAATGCCTTGGTTCAACTGAAATTACCTCAGAAAAAACCGGATCCCGAAAAATTCTTAATACCCTGTACCATAGGCAGAGAGGACGGAAAGTAGCCATTGACAACGGTGATGCCCAACATAAAGCTTGCCATGGAAAGGAGTATGAATGATTGGAAGAAGGCAAGCAGAGGTTCAGGAGGAACAAAGCATCTTTATATGCTTATCTGAAATTCCTACCAATGAATTACATAAGTATCTCTATCTCTATCTTTATTTTATGTTTTATTTATCTTTAATTATCAATCCTCCATAACCATTTGAATCTGTCTGACTGAGATTTACAAGATGACCATAGCTTGCTTCAAGCCGACAGTCTCCGTGGAATCGACCCTTACTCACGTAAGGTATTACTTGGACGACCCCGTACACTTGCTGGTTAGTTGTGCGGAATTGTGACAAAGTGTGATTCACGTTTGAGAGCTCCAAGTCTTTGGCACCATTGTTGATGATTACAATTTCGTGCACCAAGTTTTTGGCGCCGTTGCCGGGGATTGTTCGAGTTTGGACAACTGACGATTCATCTTGTTGCTTAGATTAAGTAATTTTACTTTTTATTTTCGAAAAAATTTTTTTAAAATACAAATTTTTTTTTCTATTTTGTTCTTCAGAGTTTTTAAGAATGAATTCTAGAGTTTCATGATGATCTGTTGAAGTTTGGCTGGCTGTGAAGCTATGTCTAATCTTATTGGACCGAGGTTTCAACTTATCATCACAAGAGCTTGTTGATTTCTATCAATTTTGCTGTTGTTAGCAATGATCTGCTAAAGCTTGGCTGGCCATTGGCCATGTCTAGTATTTTGGACCGGAGCTTTCATTGAAAGCTTGGCTGGCTAGTAAGCCATGTCTAATTCCTGGACCGGAGTCTTAGACTAGCATTGCAATGATTCCTGGAACTCTTATTAAAAATTTTGAACCCCTTTATTTTGTTTTCCACTCAATTTTCGAAAAATTACAAAAAAATTTATAAAACCATAAAAATCAAAAATATTTTATGTTTCTTGTTTGAGTCTAATATCAATTTTTAAGTTTGGTGTCAATTGCATGTCTTTATTCTTCTTGCATTTTTTGAATATATGCATTATGTTCTTCATTGATCTTCAAGTTGTTCTTGATGATTTCAGTGCTCTGATCTTTAATTTCTCTTATTCTGTGTCTTTTGTTGTTTCTTACATGCATTTTCAAATTGTTATAGTCCTTAGTATACAAACTTCTAAGTTTGGTGTCTTGCATGCATTGTTTATTTGATCTTAGTTGCATTTCTATTGTTTCTCATCATTAAAAATTCAAAAAATTTTTTTTCAAAATTGTGTCTTTTCAAGTCAGTAACACATAGAATTGAAGATTCAGAACATTCAGCAGAGGAATTACACAGAAAAAGCTGGGTGTTCAAAACGCCCAGTGAAGAAGGAAAACTGGCGTTTAACGCCCAAAAAGGTAGGATTTTGGGCGTTAAATGCCAGAATGGATACCATTCTGGGCGTTTAACGCCAGGATGACACTAGAGGGAAGATTTTGTTTTTAATTCAAATTTTTTTCAAATCTTCATAATTTTTCAAAATCAAATCTTTTTCAAATCATATCTTTTCAATCATATCTTTTCAAAATCAAATTCTTTTCAATTTTTTATTTATTACTATTTTCGAAAATCCTTGCTACAATTAATAATTTAATTCAAAATTTTCTAGTTGTTACTTGCCTATTAAGAAAGGATCAAAAGTATTAATTCTAGAATCATATCTTCTAATTTCTTGTTAGTCAAGTAATCAACTTTAATTTTAAAACTTTCTCTTTTTAATTTGATTTTCAATCATATCTTCTCAATCATATCTTTTCAATTACATCTTTTTCAAAATTAAGTTTCAATCATATCTTTTTGATTTCTAATTTCAAAATCTTTTTCAAAAATTACTTAATTTCTTTCCCAATCTTAATTTTCGAAAAACCTTTACCAAATTTTCAAAATTTCTTTTAATTATTTCAAAATCTTTTACTTTAATTTCAAAAATTCTTCCCCTCTTCTCACATCCTTCTATTTAAGGACTAACACTCCTCCACTATCAACAATTCAAACTCTATCCCTCTTGATAAGTTCGAATTCTTCTCTTTCTACCTCCTCCTTCTATTTTTATTTTCCTCTGACACCTCAAGGAATCTTTATACTGTGACATAGAGGATTCCATACTTTCTTCTTCTCTCTTTCATATGAGCAGGAGTAAGGACAAAGACATTCTTGTTGAGGCTGATCCTGAACCTGAAAGGACCTTGAAGAGAAAGCTGAGAGAAGCTAAAGTACAACTCTCTGTAGAGGACCTAACAGAGCTTTTCAAACAAGAAGAAGCCATGGCAGCCGAAAACACCAACAATGCAAGAAAGGTGCTTGGTGACTTTACTGCACCTACTCCTGACTTCTATGGGAGAAGCATCTCTATCCCTGCCATTGGAGCAAACAATTTTGAGCTTAAGCCTCAATTATTTTCTCTAATACAACAGAATTGCAAGTTTCATGGACTTCCATTGGAAGATCCTCATCAGTTCTTAGCTGAATTCTTGCAAATCTATGACACTGTCAAGACTAATGGGGTTGATCCCGAGGTCTACAAGCTTATGCTTTTTCCCTTTGCTGTAAGAGATAGAGCTAGAATGGTTGGATTCACAACCTAAAGAAAGTCTAAAATCTTGGAAAAAGCTAGTTAATGCCTTCTTGGCAAAGTTCTTTCCACCTCAAAAATTGAGCAAGCTTAGAGTGGAAGTCCAAACCTTCAGACAGAAGGAAGGTGAATCCCTCTATGAAGCATGGGAAAGATACAAGCAATTGATCAGAAGGTGTCCTTCTGACATGTTTTCAGAATGGAACATCATAGGTATCTTCTATGATGGTCTGTCTGAACTGTCCAAAATATCATTGGACAGCTCTGCTGGAGGATCTCTTCATCTGAAGAAGACACCTGCAGAAGCTCAGGAACTCATTGAAATAGTTGCAAATAACCAATTCATGTACAACTCTGAAAGGAATCCTGTGAATAATGGGACAAATCAGAAGAGAGGAGTTCTTGAGATTGATACTCTGAATGCCATACTGGCTCAGAACAAATATTGACTCAACAAGTCAATATGATTTCTCAGAGTCTGTTTGGAATGCAAGCAGCAACAGGCAGTACCAAAGAAGCTTCATTTGAAGAAGAAGCTTATGATCCTGAGAACCCAGCAATGGAAGAGGTGAATTACATGGGAGATTCCTATGGAAACACTTACAATCCTTCATGGAGAAATCATCCAAATCTCTCATGGAAGGACCAACAGAGGCCTCAACAAGGCTTCAATAACAATAATGGTGGAAGAAACAGGTTTAGCAATAGCAAGCCTTTTCCATCATCTTCTCAGCAACAGACAGAGAATTCTAAGCAGAGCCACTCTGACTTAGCAACTGTAGTCTCTGATCTAATTAAAACCACTCAAAGTTTCATGACTGAAACAAGGTCCTCCATTAGAAATTTGAAGGCACAAGTAGGTCAGCTGAGTAAGAAAGTTACTGAACTCCCTCCTAGTACTCTTCCAAGCAATACAGAAGAGAATCCAAAAGGAGAGTGCAAGGGCATCAACATGGCCCACACGGCCGAACTTGGAGAGGAGGAAGGGGCAGTGATCTCCACTGAGGAAGACCTCACTGGACGTCCACTGGCCTCCAAGGAGTTCCTTCATGAGGAACCATGGGAATCTGAGGCTCACACTGAGACCATAGAGATTCCATTGAATTTACTTCTGCCATTCATGAGCTCTGATGAGTATTCTTCCTCTGAAGAGGATGAGGATGTTACTGAAGAGCAAGTTGCTAAGTACCTTGGAGAAATCATGAATCTAAATGCCAAGTTATTTGGTAATGAGACTTGGGAGGATGAACCCCCCTTGCTCACCAAAGAACTGGATGACTTGACTAGGCAGAGATTACCTCAAAAGAGACAAGATCCTGGGAAGTTCTTAATACCTTGTACCATAGGCACCATGACCTTTGAGAAGGCTCTGTGTGACCTAGGGTCAAGTATAAACCTCATGCCTTTCTCTATAATGGAAAAGCTAGGGATCATTGAGGTACAAGCTATAAGAATCTCATTAGATATGGCAGACAATTCAAGGAAACAAGCTTATGGACCTGTAGAGGATGTCTTGGTAAAGGTTGAAGCCCATTACATCCCTGCTGATTTCATAATCTTAGAGACTGGGAAGTGTGTGGATGAAGCCATCATCCTTGGCAGACCCTTCCTAACCACAACAAAAGTTGTGATTGATGTTGACAGAGGAGAATTAGTCCTTCAAGTGAATAAGGACTCCCTTGTGTTTAAAGCTCAAGGATCTCCCTCTGTAATCATGGAGAAGAAGTATGAAAAGCTTCTCTCAATGCAGAGTCAAACAAAATCCCCACACTCAAACTCTAAGTTTGGTGTTGGGAGGCCACAACCAAACTCTAAGTTTGGTGTTGAGAGGCCATCATCATGCTCTGAGTATCTGTGAGGCTCCATGAAAGCCCACTGTCAAGCTACTGACATTAAAGAAGCGCTTGTTGGGAGGCAACCCAATTTTATTTATTCTCCATTGTTATTTTATGTTTTTTGTAGGTTGATGATCATGTGAAGTCACAAAAACAATTGAAAAAAAAAGAAGGAAAAACAGTATTAAAAATAGAACACCCTGGAGGAGAAACTTACTGGCATTTAAACGCCAGTAAGGGTAGCAGAATTGGCGTTAAGCGCCCAGTCTGGCACCATTCTGGGCGTTTAACACCAAAAATGGGCACCAGACTGGCGTTTAACGCCAGGAATGGGCAAGAAGCTGGCGTTAAACACCAGAAATGGGCAGCAGCCTAGCGTTTAACGCTAGGATTGGCAGAAAGGGGCATTTTTGCACGCCACTTGGTGCAGGGATGAGATATCCTTGACACCTCAGGATCTGTGGACCCCACAGGATCCCCACTGATGCATTCGCATATTTACCATTTTAACTAGTTAGTTTAGTTAGTTTTAGCTTAATTTCATTCACTTTCTTTGAAATAAATGAGCAATTTTGTGAGTTTTTCATCCATGCATCCATGAACCAAGAACTAAGTGAAATTTGGCATAATTCATGCAAATGACTCAAGGAGTTTATATATAAGTTGATGTAAATGATTCCCTTGAAAATTATTGCATAAGATGGCAAAACTTTGAGGGAAATTCTTTGGTTTATGGTAGGTGATGGAGCAAGGAGGAAGAAGGGGCGTTGTTGGCTGCGTGTTTCAGTAACAACTCCAGCAACAATGCCCAACAAATCAAGCTGCCAGGGAGAAGAAGGCTTGAGCGTTATTCCTGGCGTGTTTAGCCAATAACTTGGGCAACAACGCCAGGAAATCACCAAAGAAGAGGGATGCACGTTGTTCCTGGCGTGTTTTGCCAATAACTTGGGCAACAACGCCAGGAAGCCACCAAAGAAGAGGCATGAAGCCACCAAAGAAGAAGGATGCACGTTGTTGCTGCCGTATTTTGCCAACAACTTGGGCAACAACGCCAGGCAGCCACCAGAGAAGAAGGATGGGTGTTGTTGCTGGCGTGTTTTGCCAACAACTTGGGCAACAACGCCAGGCAGCCACCAGAAAAGAAGGATGGGCGTTGTTGCTGGCGTGTTTTGCCAACAACTTGGGCAACAACGCCAGGCAGCCTGACCTTGCCCTCTTCAAAGGAGTATATCTTGAGCTAGAATACTCCAAATGAGGTGATTTTAGTGGCATTGGAAAGTAGACATCAAGAGCTTTCCAACCATATATCATAGTATGAGATTGGAGTTCATTTGAAGACTCAAAAGCTGGCTTTATTTAGAGCCTCAGAGACTAAGGGCGTTGTCACTGGCGTGTTCACCAAAAACGCCCAGGCAGCCTGACCATGTCTTCTTCAATGGAACATAACTTGAGCTACAGAGATCCAATTGAGGTGCTTCCAGTTGCGTTGAAAAGCTGACATTCAGAGCTTTCCAACCATGTATAATAATCTATATTGAAGCTCAAAATTAAAGCTCAAACAAGAGTCAACTTTGGCCATCAAAACTGAGTCATGTGTTTGGCAATAACTTAGGCCAACAACGCCCAAGCCTGGTGTCCAGGATATTCAATAGCACGTTGCCAATGTGCTGTGAACTGGCATGTTTGTCAGTAATTCCCAATTGGGCCAGAATTGATGAAGACTTGCTCTGCTCTCTTTGCTCTCTTCAAAAGGGGAATACTTCCATTCATTGGACCAGGAACTTAACAAAGGAAAAGCCCACATTGCTAATCCAATTGAAGATCTCCAAATGAGTCTTAGGACTAGTATAAATAGAGAAGGAGTTTGTACTTTAAAAGGGAATTTTTTTTACTTTTACTTTTTAGACACTTTTACTATTACACTAGCATTTTTACTTTTTTTTTCTACATCTCACCCGTCTTCTATTTTGTTTTTCTTGCAACTTTGAATTTCAGTTTTAAAAGGAATACTTCTTCTTCTTCTTCTTCATTATTCTCTACACTTAGTTTAATTTTTAACTTTTACATTTATTGTTGAATTTAGAGCTATGATTCACTAAACCCCACCTTCATTAGGGGGAGGAGCTCTGTTTATTTGAATGGGTTGATAATTCTTCTTTTCTTTCTCAATTCAAGTGGTTCATCCAAGAGGAAACTCTTGTTCTTCAAATATTCAACTACATTCGAGAGAAGGGTTGAATCTACATGAATTATATGGTGAACTTGAGAAAGGAGCCATGTAACTCAGTTTAGAGTTCATCCTTTCATGATTTCTTTGATTAATACACTTTGGGTTGATATGTGAGATGTAACCTCCCTTAGTTGAGATCCTGGAAGTTGTGTGGCCTTGGATTAGAAGTTGAACTTCACCTCTTCTCATGACCAATTAGATCACGAGAGTGGCAATTGATTGTGTTGAAGAGAAATTGAATTGTCAAGAGATTGGGATTCAATTATTCACAATCCGCCATGGATCTATACCCATGATTGAGAAGGAATTGAGTAACATCAATTCATGACAATTTACATCTCTAATCCCTAATGATCCCTCCATCATTAATTCTCATCTCTTTTGTTCTTTAGTTCTTTGAATGCTCACTACCCAATTCCCTTTTACATTCTTGCAATTTATCATTCTTGCCATTTACATTCTGTTTCTCTATTTCTTGCAATTTACTCTTCTACTCTTTAAAATTCTGCAATCTTTACTTTCTTGCAATTTATTTTTCATGTCATTTAAGTTTCTTGAAATTTAAGTTTCAGTTATTCACTTTCATTTTCTTTCTCTATTCTAGTTCTTTAAATTCCTTGCCATTTAAATTTTTGCAATTATGTTCAAAAATCACAAATCTCATGAAATCAAAACCATGTTTTCTTAACTAAATATACCATTTAACTAAAGTTGCTTAATCCACCAATCTCCGTGGGATCGACCTCACTCTTAGTGAGTTTTATTACTTGATACGACCCGATATACTTGCCGGTTGCGCGCTAATTTATAATTTTCGCGTATCAAGTTTTTGGCGCCGTTGTCGGGGATTGGAAAAGATTGACAATGATTACGTGAATGGTAGTTTAGATTAAGTATTTTTCTTTTCTTTGTTAAAGCCCACTAACTGTTTGATATTTTGTTTCGCTAACTGTAACTTTACTCTAGCAATAGAGTGTTTCATTTGTGTTGTTGGTTTGTGTGTGTTTGTGTATGTCAGAGGCAAGGAGATTTGATCCTGAAGATGAGAGAACCCTTCGAAGGTTAAGAAGAGAAGCAACAGGAAAAAGGGTCATTGGTGAGGAGGATTCAGAAGGAGAGGACTAAATCATGGAGGGCAATTCGCATAACCCCCCTGAGGGAGTTGCCAACAATAACAACCCACCTCAAAGGAGAGTTCTAGCTTCTTACACTTTCCCCAATCCAAGACACTGTGGGAGCAGTATACTCACTCCCAATGTTCATGCACACAACTTTGAATTGAAGCCTCAGCTTATCACTTTGGTGCAAAATAATTGTTCCTATGGAGGAGGTCCCCTTGAGGATCCAAATCAACACCTGTTTATTTTCCTAAGAATATGTGAAACTGTCAAGACAAATGGGGTGCATCCAGATATTTACAAGCTACTGTTGTTCCCATTTTCTTTGAGAGACAAGGCATCTCAATGGCTGGAGACATTCCCCAAAGAAAGCATCAACACTTGGGATGATTTAGTGAATAAATTCCTATCTAAGTTCTATCCACCTCAGAGGATTATCAGGTTGAAAACGGAGGTGCAAACATTCACTCAATTAGATGGGGAGTCATTGTATGAGGCATGGGAATGATACAAAGCTCTGATTAGGAAATGTCCACCTGAAGTGTTCAGTGAATGGGATAAACTCCAAAATTTCTATGAGGGGTTAACTTTGAAATCTCAAGAGTCCTTGGATTACTCCGCAGGAGGCTCACTACAATTGATGAAGACAGCTGAGGAAGCCCAAAATCTCATAGACATGGTGGCAAATAACCAATACTTCTATGCTCATCAGAGGCAACGCCAACCCGTTCAAAAGAAGGGTGTGTTGGAACTAGAAGGAGTGGACACAATCTTGGCACAGAACAAGTTGATGCACCAACAAGTCCAACAACAAATGAAAATAATGGCTAAGAGAATAGATGGCCTCCAACTAGCTTCAGTGAGCACAACAAATCAAGCTTCAATTGAATGGGGTCAAAATGAAGCAGGCAATGTTGAGCAGCAACAAGAACAGGTTCAATACATGCAAAATACCTCAAGTTCATCTCAAAATGACTTCCATGGTGACACATACAACTCATCCTGGAGGAATCACCCCAACCTGAGATGGGGTGATAGTCAAAACTATTGGCAGAAGAACAACAACTCCAACTATTCCCGCAACACACACAGCCAAAATCACTCATCTAACAACACTAACCAATACAAGAAACCACAAAACACATATCAACCACCTCACAACAATCCATAAACTCATCAAAATAACTTTTCCGCACCAACATCCAACCCACAAAATTACCACACCAGCCCTGCAAACAACTTCCAGCAACAACAATCTACCTCCATCATACCACCAATTGACCATCATGAAAATAGGATTTCAAGTCTTGAGACAGCCCTACAAACAATTGTCCAATCCACTCAAAACTTGCTCAAAGGGCAAGAGAGATATGAAGCTACCATGAAGAGCCTTGAACGGCAAGTAGGACAATTGGCCAAACAAGCTGAACGGCCAACCAACATCCTCCCAAGTGATATAGTACCCAACCCAAGAGAAGAATGTAAAGCTCTTCAGTTGAGAAGTGGCAAAGTACTCGGAGAAAGTTCTAACAAGAAAGCAACAAAACTCAAAGAGCAAGACACGGTGGATGAGCAAGATAAAGAAAAGGCATCAACGCCTCAAGAAAGCAAAGGAGATGAAAAGCCACAAAGCAAGACACCTACTCAAAACAGCCACCCCAACAACAAGGAGAATGTGAAGCCATAGCAGGAGAACAAGAATGAAGGGGTGAAAGCCTATGTGCCCAAGCTTCCATACCCAACCAGGATACACAAAGGAACGAAGGATCAACAATTTCCAAGGTTCTTGGAAATCTTTAAGAAACTTGAAATCAACATTCCATTGGCAGAAGCTTTAGAACAAATGCCATTATATGCAAAGTTTCTTAAAGAATTAATCACCAAGAAGAGAAGTTGGCAAGAGAAAGAAACAGTGATTCTCACTCAAGAGTGTAATGCCATTATTCAAAAGGGACTGCCACCAAAACTCAAGGATCCAGGTAGCTTCCTCATACCATGCACAATTGAGAGTATAGCCATTGATAAATCACTCTGTGACTTGGGAGCAAGCATTAACTTAATGCCTCTTATTATGATGAAGAAAATGATGATAGAAGAGCTGAAACTCACAAGGATGTCACTCCAACTTGCTGACAGATCTATCAAAATACCAAATGGTGTAGTTGAGAACCTCTTGGTGAAAGTGGAAAATTTTATATTCCCAGCCGATTTTGTGGTCCTAGACATGGATGAAGAGGGGAGCAACTCAGTTATCCTTGGTAGACCCTTTTTGGCTATAGCTAGAACAATCATTGATGTGAAAAAGGGAGAGATGATCTTCAGAGTACATGATGAGCAAATGACCATAAATGTCTTCAAGGCAATGCAATACCTCGCTGAGAAAGAGAGTTGCATGAGGGTTGATGTGGTGGATTCTTTGGTTGAAGAAGTATTGGAAACAAACCATCAAGTGAAACAGGAGGAAGTCCGGGATATCCAAGAACAAGAAAAGAACAAATTGGAAGCACCAGAGGAACCAAGTGAAGCCAAGAAAGAAGTGGCACTACAACAAGAGTTGAAACCATTACCCCCTTATCTTAAATATGCATTCCTTGGTGAAAAGGATAGCTTCCCAGTAATCATCAACTCTACACTGAGTGCAGAGGAAGAAGAAAAACTCCTTGTAGTATTGAGAGCTCACAAGGATGCATTGGGGTGGACCATTGATGACTTGAAAGGCATAAGCCCTGCCATATGCATGCACAAAATACTCTTGGAGAAAAATTCCAAACCAGTGGTACAACCTCAAAGAAGATTAAATCCCACAATGAAGGAGGTTGTTCAAAAGGAAGTCCTGAAGTTATGTAAAGCTGGGATTATGTATCCTATCTCCGACAGTCCATGGATTAGTCCAGTGCAAGTAGTACCCAAGAAAGGGGGATGATTGTCATTTTCAATGAGAAGAATGCGCTTATTCCAACACGAACAGTGACAGAGTGGAGGATGTGCATTGATTATAGGAGGCTGAATGATGTCACACGAAAGGATCAATTCCCCCTCCCTTTCATTGACCAGATGCTTGAAAGGTTGGCTGGCCATGCTTATTACTATTTTCTTGATGGATATTCTTGGTATAATCAAATAGTGGTTGACCCCATGGATCAAGAGAAGACCTCTTTCACTGCCCCTTTGGAGTCTTCGCATACAGGAGAATGCCATTCGGACTGTGTAATGCCCCAGCTACCTTTCAGAGATGCATGCTATCAATCTTCTCGGACATGGTAGAAAAATTTATTGAAGTTTTTATGGATGACTTCTCTGTTTTTGGTGATTCTTTCAATGCTTGCTTGCACCATCTTACCCTAGTCTTGAAAAGGTGCAAAGAAACCAATTTGGTTTTAAACTGGGAGAAATGCCATTTCACGGTACCCGAAGGCATTGTTCTTGGTCACAAAATTTCAAGAAAGGGTATAGAGGTTGACAAGGCAAAAGTAGAAATTATAGAAAAACTTCCTTTACCAACTAATGTGAAAGCTGTTAGAAGCTTCTTAGTGCATGCTGGATTCTATCGAAGATTCATTAAAGATTTTTCCAAAATAGCAAAGCCATTAAACAATCTGTTGGTGGTGAGTAACCCTTTTTCCTTTGATGATGAATGTAAACATGCCTTTGAGACTCTAAAAGCTAGGCTCACCACAGCACCAATCATCACACCCCAAGCTGGGGATTGCCTTTTGAACTCATGTGTGATGCAAGTGACCTTGCAATTGGTGCTGTGTTGGGGCAGAGGAAGGAAAAGAAGCTTCATGTTATCTACTATGCAAGTAAGGTATTGAATGAAGCTCAAAGAAATTACACCACAATAGAGAAGGAGTTACTAGCTGTGGTATATGCTTTTGATAAGTTTAGACAATATTTGATTGGATCTAAAACTTTAGTCTACACTGACCATGCTGCTCTTAAGTATCTTATATCAAAACAGGATGCCAAACCAAGGCTAATCAGATGGGTACTACTCCTACAAGAGTTTGACATTGAGATAAAGGACAGAATGGGTAGTGAAAATCAAGTTGCCGACCATCTATCAAGGCTGCCACAAGATACATGTCAAGACACTTTTCAATCAGTAAATGAAGAATTTCTAGATGAGCACCTCTTACAAATTCAACACACTCCTTGGTTCACAGACATGGCCAACTATAAAGCAAGAAGAAGCATTCCACAAGGGTATACAAAGCAACAAGTTAAAAAGCTGTTACATGAGGCTAAGTTATTCTTTTGGGATGAACCCTTCCTATTCAAAAGATGCCCATATGGAATGATTAGAAGATGTGTGCCAGAGGTTGAGATGAAGGACATCTTGTGGCATTGTCATAATTCTAGCTATAGTGGCCATTTTGGAGCTGAAAGAACTACTGCAAAGGTACTTCAAAGTGGTTTCTACTGGCCCTCTATCTTCAAGGATGCTAGAGACTTTGTGAGCCATTGTAATGAATGCAAAAGAGCAGGCGGGTTAACGAAGAAGAATGAAATGCCCCAGAAGTTCATTTTGGAGGTGGAACTCTTTGATTTATGGGGTATAGACTTCATGGGACCCTTCCCTCCATCCTACACATTCAAATACATTTTGGTGGCAGTGGAGTACGTTTCAAAATGGGTAGAAGCAATAGCCACCACTACATGTGATACCAACGTGGTTTTGCAATTCCTAAAGAGAAACATCTTCACTAGATTTGGAGTGCCAAAGGGACTTATAAGTGATGGGGGAAGCCACTTCTGCAACAAGCAATTAAATTCTCTTCTCCATAAATATGGAGTTACTCACAAAGTAGCCACACCCTATCACTCCCAGAAAAATGGGCAAGCTGAACTTGCTAACAGAGAGCTAAAGAGGATTTTAGAGAAAACTGTGGGAGCAACAAGAAAGGATTGGGTTAGGAAGCTTGATGATGCACTTTGGGCATACAGGACAGCATTCAAAACGCCCATAGGAAAATCTCCATTTCAGCTAGTGTTTGGGAAAGCATGCCATCTCCCTGTGGAGCTTGAACACAAGACCTTTTGGGCCACTAAACTCTTGAATTTAGATGCTCAAGCAGCAGGAGAAAAGAGGTTACTACAACTCAATGAATTGGAGGAGTTCAGACTGGAGGCATATGAAAATGCTAGAATATACAAGAAAAGAGCAAAGAGGTGGCATGACAAGAGGATCTCCCCAAGAACATTCGAACCAGGCCAAAAGGTGTTGCTATTCAACTCAAGACTAAAGATTTTCCCTGGGAAGCTGAGATCTAGATGGACTGGTCCATACACCATCACCAAAGTATCCCCTCATGGCTATGTGGAATTACTTGATAAAACTTCAAAAGAGACCTTCACAGTCAATGGACATAGGGTGAAACTTTATCTTGGTGGCCCCTGGAGCAAGGAAGAGAGTGTGCAACTTTTAGCATGAGCAAGGAAGCTGCATTGTCAAGCTAAGGACAATAAACAAGCGCTTCATGGGAGGCAACCCATGCACAGGAGTTTTCTTTTATTTTTATGCTTTAGTAGTCAATAATGAGAGATTGCATCATATACATCTGAAAAAAAGAAGGGGATTGAATTAGCATGTAGTATATGCAAGACACTAAGTTTGGTGTGGCCAACTTTGAAGCAAATGGTAAATTTTAATTTTGTTACAACACTTAGTCACACACTAAGTTTGGTGTCCTCACATACATAAAAAAAATGCTAGAAAAAGAGAGAAAGTGTAGTTTTTTTTAGCATAGAAAGCAATCCTTAGATTTCAATTTTGGTTATTATAGTCAATTATGCATTAGGATAGCATCATAATTTGTTAGCATAAGTAAAGATACTTCAAGAATCTCAAGGTTTTGGAATTTTGTTGCAGGGAAATGAAAGAAAGAAGTGATGGAGAATCTTGGGAGAGGAGTTCACGGATACACACACAAGGAAAAGGAAGTCACATGAGCCTTGGATTTTGTGCATGAGAAAGAGCAACTCAACATGCATTAGCTAGAAGATTCATGTCCCCATGACACAACCAGACCATTAAGACAATGCTTCCACCATTCAAAGTAACGTTGAACCCCCCCCCACAACTTTTGCATTCACATCTATATATACCATCACCATACTTCACCAATACTTTCATTCGAAAATACTCTTCTTGTGCTTCATCCTTGTTTCACAAACCGTGGCCTTTAAGCCACCCGTATCATCTTCATTCCACAACTCCTTTTCAATCATTTTCAAGCCTTTATTTCTTGCCTTAAAATCTATCATTTTAAGCCTCACTCAGCTACACTTCTTGTATGCTTGAGGACAAGCATTGCTTCAAGTTTGGTGTTGGGAAGATTCGGCCATCACAATTCAATGGCCTCATCATCACGAGCTAGGAGGAAGAAAGATAAGCAACCCATGCAAGAGCAACCCACATTTGATGAAAGAAAGTTCAAATCCAAAAACCATGAACAAATCTTTAATTGGATGACAAGCAGAGGCAGAGACATTATCCCGGAGGTGCCTTTTAAGCTAGAAGATGAAGAATATCCTGACATATAAAAAGTGATTAGAAAAAGGGGATGGGAGCTTCTCTGTGATCAACCCAAGTTATAAGTGTGCTCCTCATCCATGAGTTTTATGCCAATGTCATAAAGAAAGATGATGAGAAAGAACCATACTTGAGTTATGTACGAGGGGTGGTAGTCCCCTTTGGCCCAGACACCATCAATAGAGTGCTAAAAACCAAGCCAAAACGGTTTAAGCAACCTAGCTATGAAGAGAGGGTTAAATATGACCCAAAATATGTAGACGTTCTAAGTGATCTATGCAAAGTGGGCACGGACTGGGTGTTACTCACACAAACAATCACTCAAACTCAGAAGGGGTGATCTCATACCTCAAGCAAAAGGATGGCATGACATAGTGAGAAGATCATTAATCTGCACTTCAAACAACTCGGAGGTGACACTAAACAGAGCTATAATGATCCACTGCATAATGAAAGGAGGGGAGATAGATGTGGGAGAAACCATAGCCAAGAACATTTTGAACATAGCTGAAGGTGTTCAAAAAGACAGCTGGCTAGGTTATCCTAGCACTATCTTGCGTTTGTGTGAGGAGGCTGGAGTACCACTTAAAGAATTTGATGACACAGAAATAATCTCCCCTGGGAAGCCTATCACCAAAAGATTGATGGAGCATGTCACCACGGTCCAATTAGAGAGGCAGCCTTTAGCAAGAAGAAAGAGGAGGAAAGAAGCAAGACAAGGGGAGGAGCAAGAAGAAAGGGAACAATAAGAAGATAGAGAAGAACCAAGTGCATTGAGCATGAACCAACTCCAAGCCGCATTAGAAGGAATCTCTGGGCAATACTCACAAATTCAAAGAAGCCAAGATGAACAAGCTCAACAACAAAGGGAGCTCTGGCAATTGATGGATCAACAAAGAGGAACCCAAGCTCAATGGATGGATCAGCAGAGGGAATATCAAACGCACATGATGGAACTACAACAAGAGCAATATACCAAGATGTATGAAGCCATCAACAACTCAACTGCTGAATATGAAAGATCCATGAATAAAGTAATACAAGAATAGTTTCAGTTAAGGAAAGAGCAAGCTCAACAAAGGGAACTTCTTCAAAGAATGGATGACAGAACAGACAAGCTTTACAGAGAATTCAATGAAAATAGAATGTTCAAAGAGGCTAGACACAGAGACAGAATTGATTATGATATGTGCACCCAAGAAAAACTCAGCTACCTTTGTGGAACACTCCCAGTGCTCAACCCAAAACTCCAAACATTCAATGAAGCACAAAAGGTATTAGAAGAGCAGGAAATTGCAAGGGTGAAATTTAATGTTCAAAGGCTAAAGGAGAGGATGGTAAGTTCAAGGATATGGAAGAAAATAGAGGAGGAATCAACAACAAAACAACAAGGAGAAATAAGAAGCAAGAAAAGGCAAGATCCAAAAGGCAAAGGAAAGCAAGGAGAATCAAGCACAGGAAAGGAACCCAAAGCTTAAAGGTGGTGAAGTTTCTTTCAGTATTTCAATAAATAAAGAAGATGTATGTCTGAAACATGACATACCTTCTAAGATTTCTCTTTTATGCATTTTCATGTTTATGTTATGCATTTTCATACGTACATCATGTTTGAAATGTATGTTTATCCTAAATCCTTTTGTTTGATAATTGAATAAAAGATGAGATTTGAACAAGAACAGAGAGAAATCTAGCCTAGAAAGCATAAAGTTATCCTATAAAAAGTGCTAGTATACATGCCTTCTTTGTAAATAAATCAAGGCTCAAGAAATCAAGAAATGCTTGCTTATACAAGACTAGTTGGTCGAGGGTTACAAGACTCCAAATAAAAAAAAAAAAGAGAAAATGAAAAGCTAGGCATCAATGACCAAATTTGGATATGTGTCTGTGGTGATTGATGTTAGGGGATATACTTGGGCTAGTAAATCTGAGGGGTGCTTCATCACCCGATAACTTGAGTTAACTAACTCGGGATTATCGATTGAGAACCCCCGTTCAAGAGTAGCTCCATAACAGAACATTTAGCAACCCAAAGAGGTGCTGGACACCACTATCCAAATAAAATCTCAAAGTTATATGCCTGTGATTGAATGTGTTAAGGAGAGAGGCTTGAGCTAGTAAATCTTTAAGAGTGTTTCAACACTTAATAACTTAAACCAACTGGTTTGGGATTGTTGATTGAAAGCTTATGCTAAAGAGCCACCTTAAGACAAGATTTTTAGCTCAATTGAAGCAAAGAAAACTGAAAAAAGGATGGAGAATGTGAAAAGGTGTGAAAAAAGGAGTCTAATAAAGCTAGCTAGTCTAATACTAAAGCAAGCATTTTGATAAAGAAGTGAATTAGCTTTGATCATTTGCATTAAACAAATGACTACACAATTAAGGATGATAGAGTTCTTGGAAGAAGTTCCTTTCTGTTAAGATATTTTTGCATCTTAAAGTCTGTTATCAAATCTTTTTCTCTCTTGCTTGAGGACAAGCAACATTTTAAGTTTGGTGTTGTGATGCATTCGCATATTTACAATTTTAACTAGTTAGTTTAGTTAGTTTTAGCTTAATTTCATTCACTTTCTTTGAAATAAATGAGCAATTTTGTGAATTTTTCATCCATGCATCCATGAACCAAGAACTAAGTGAAATTTGGCATAATTCATGCAAATGACTCAAGGAGTTTATATATAAGTTGATGTGAATGATTCCCTTGAAAATTATTGCATAAGATGGCAAAACTTTGAGGAAAATTCTTTGGTTTATGGTAGGTGATGGAGCAAGGAGGAAGAAGGGGCGTTGTTGGCTGCATGTTCAGCAACAACTCCAGCAACAACGCCCAACAAATCAAGCTGCCAGGGAGAAGAAGGCTTGAGCATTGTTCCTGGCGTGTTTTGCCAATAACTTGGGCAACAATGCCAGGAAATCACCAAAGAAGAGGGATGCACGTTGTTCCTGGCGTGTTTTGCCAATAACTTGGGCAACAACGCCAGGAAGCCACCAAAGAAGAGGCATGCACGTTGTTCCTAGCGTGTTTGGCCAATAACTTGGGCAACAATGCCAGGAAGCCACCAAAGAAGAAGGCATGCACGTTGTTCCTGGCGTGTTTTGCCAATAACTTGGGCAACAACGCCAGGAAGCCACCAAAGAAGAAGGATGCACGTTGTTGCTGGCGTGTTTTGCCAACAACTTGGGCAACAACGCCAGGCAGCCTGACCATGTCCTCTTCAGAGGAGCATATCTTGAGCTAGAAAACTTCAAATGAGGTGATTTCAGTGGCATTGGAAAGTAGACATCAAGAGATTTCCAACCATATATCATAGTATGAGATTGGAGTTCATTTGAAGACTCAAAATCTGGCTTTATTTAGAGCCTCAGAGACTAAGGGCGTTGTCACTGGCGTGTTCACCAAAAACGCCCAGGCAGCCTGACCATGTCTTCTTCAATAGAACATAACTTGAGCTACAGAGATCCAATTGAGGTGCTTGCAGTTGCATTGAAAAGTTGACATTCAGAACTTTCCAACCATGTATAATAGTCTATAGTGAAGCACAAAATTTAAGCTCAAACCAGAGGCAACTTTGGGCATCAAAAATGAGTCAAGTGTTTGGCAATAACTTAGGCCAACAACGCCCAAGCCTGGTGTAAAGGAAATTCAATAGCACGTTGCCAATGTGCTGTGAACTGGCGTATTTTCCAGTAATGCCCAATTGGGCCAGAATTGATGAAGACTTGCTCTGCTCTCTTTGCTCTCTTCAAAAGGGGAATACTTCCATTCATTGGACCAGGAACTTAACAAAGGAAAAGCCCACATTGCTAATCCAATTGAAGATCTCCAAATGAGTCTTAGGACTAGTATAAATAGAGAAGGAGTTTGTACTTTAAAAGGGGATTTTTTTTACTTTTACTTTTTAGACACTTTTACTATTACACTAGCATTTTTACTTTTTTTTTCTACATCTCACCCGTCTTCTATTTTGTTTTTCTTGCAACTTTGAATTTCAGTTTTAAAAGGAATACTTCTTCTTCTTCTTCTTCTTCTTCTTCTTCTTCTTCTTCTTCTTCTTCATTCTTCTCTACACTTAGTTTAATTTTCAACTTTTACATTTACTGTTGAATTTAGAGCTATGATTCACTAAACCCCACCTTCATTAGGGGGAGGAGCTCTGTTTATTTGAATGGGTTGATAATTCTTCTTTTCTTTCTCAATTCAAGTGGTTCATCTAAGAGAAAACTCTTGTTCTTCAAAGATTCAACTACATTCGAGAGAAGGGTTGAATCTACATGAATTATATGGTGAACTTGAGAAAGGAGCCATGTAACTCAGTTTAGAGTTCATCCTTTCAAGATTTCTTTGATCAATATACTTTGGGTTGATATGTGAGATGTAACCTCCCTTAGTTGAGATCCTGGAAGTTGTGTGGCATTGGATTAGAAATTGAACTTCACCTCTTCTCATGACCAATTAGATCACGAGAGTGGCAATTGATTATGTTAAAGAGAAATTGAATTGCCAAGAGATTGGGATTTAATTATTCACAATCCGCCATGGATCTATACCCATGATTGAGAAGGACTTGAGTAACATCAATTCATGACAATTTACATCTCTGATCCCTAATGATCCCTCCATCATTAATTCTCATCTCTTTTGTTCTTTAGTTCTTTGAATGCCCACTACCCAATTCCCTTCTACATTCTTGCAATTTATCATTCTTGCCATTTACATTCCGTTTCTCTATTTCTTGCAATTTACTCTTCTGCTCTTTAAAATTCTGCAATCTTTACTTTCTTGCAATTTATTTTCCATGTCATTTAAGTTTCTTGAAATTTAAGTTTCAGTTATTCACTTTCATTTTCTTTCTCTATTCTAGTTCTTTAAATTCCTTGCCATTTAAATTTTTGCAATTATGTTTAAAAATCACAAATCTCATGAAATCAAAACCATGTTTGCTAAACTAAATATACCATTTAACTAAAGTTGCTTAATCCACCAAACTCCGTGGGATCGACCTCACTCTTAGTGAGTTTTATTACTTGATACGACCCGGTATACTTGCCGGTTGCGCGCTAATTTATAATTTTCGCGTATCAAGCACCTACTCCACCTCTCTCTCTTCTTCTTCAACCATTCACCAATCACCTCAATACCTCTTCTCCCAAAATCCCTCACCTATCAAATCCCACCATTATCTTCACTACTCACATCCATCCTTCATAAAACCCCACCTACCTTACCATTCAAATTCAAACCACTTTCCCACCCAAACCCACCCATAATGGCCGAACCATACCCCCTTCTCCACTCCTATATAAACCCATCTTCACTCCTTCATTTTCACACAACATACACACTACTTCTCCCCCTTGGCCGAAACACTAAGCCCCCTCCATCTCCTCTATTTCTTCTTCTTCTACTCTCTTCTTTCTTCTTTTGCTCGAGGATGAGCAAACCTTCTAAGTTTGCTGTGTGGTATGCGAAATTGTTACTCAGAATTTGTTGCTCGTTCTCTCCCTAGCAATGGCGCCAAAACTGGTGCACAATACCATGGTCCAAACATAACTTCACAACTTCGCACAACTAACCAGCAAGTGTACTGGATCGTCCAAGTAATAAAACCTTACGTGAGTAAGGGTTGATCCCACGGAGATTGTCGGTATGAAGCAAGCTATGGTCACCTTGTAAATCTCAGTCAGGCGGATATCAAATGGGTATGGAGTTTTCGAATAATGATAATAAATAAATAGAAAAGATAGAAATACTTATGTAATTTATTGGTGAGAATTTCAGATAAGCGTATAGAGATGCTTTCGTTCCTCTGAACTTTTGCTTTCCTGCTGTCTTCATCCAATCAGTCCTACTCCTCTCCATGGCAAGCTTTCTGTAAGGGCATCACCGTTGTCAATGGCTACATCCCATCCTCTCTGTGAAAATGGTCCAAATGCTCTGTCACGGCATGGCTAATCATCTGGAGGTTCTCGATCATACTGGAATAGGATTTACTATCCTTTTGCGTCTGTCACTACGCCCAGCACTCGCGAGTTTGAAGTTCGTCACAGCCATCCCTTCCCAGATCCTACTCAGAATACCACAGACAAGGTTTAGACTTTCCGGATCTCAGGAATGGCCATCCATGGGTTCTAACTTATACCATGAAGACGCTAATAACTCGGACTTGGTCCCCTGTATTAGATATCCAAGAGATATTCATTCTAGCTTGTTTGCATGTAGAACGGAAGTGTTTGTCAGGCACGCGTTCATAAGTGAGAATGATGATGAGCGTCACATAATCATCACATTCATCATGTTCTTGGGTGCAAATGGATATCTTAGAAGCGGAATAAGTTGAATGGAATAGAAAACAGTAGTACTTTACATTAATTCATGAGGAACAGCAGAGCTCCACACCTTAATCTATGGAGTGTAGAAACTCTACTGTTGAAAAATACATAAGTGAAAGGTTCAGGCATGGCCGAGAGGCCAGCCCCCAAAACGTGATCAATAGATCAAAAGATACAATCCAGGATCAATCCAAAGATCGTAAGATGAAAATACAATAGTAAAAAGTCCTATTTATACTAATCTAGTTACTAGGGTTTACAGAAGTAAGTAATTGATGCATAAATCCACTTTCGGGGCCCACTTGGTGTGTGCTTGGGCTGAGCTTGAATGTTACACGTGCAGAGGCTCTTTTTGGAGTTGAACGCCAGGTTGTAACGTGTTTTTGGCGTTCAACTCTGGTTCGTGACGTGTTTCTGGCGTTTAACTCCAGACTGCAGCGTAGAACTGGCGTTCAACGCCCTTTTGTGTCATCTAAACTCGGCCAAAGTATGGACTATTATATATTGCTGGAAAGACCTGGATGTCTACTTTCCAACGCAATTAGAAGCGCGCCATTTTGAGTTCTGTAGCTCCAGAAAATTCACTTTGAGTGCAGGGAGGTCAGAATCCAACAGCATCAGCAGTCCTTCTTCAACCTCTGAATCTGATTTTTACTCAAGTCCCTCAATTTCAGCCAGAAAATACCTGAAATCACAGAAAAACATATAAACTCATAGTAAAGTCCAGAAATGTGAATTTAACATAAAAACTAATGAAAAACATCCTTAAAAGTAACTAGATCCTACTAAAAACATACTAAAAATAATGCCAAAAAGCGTATAAATTATCCGCTCATCACAACACCAAACTTAAATTGTTGCTTGTCCCCAAGCAACTGAAAATCAAATAGGATAAAAAGAAGAGAATATACTATAAATTCCAAACTATCAATGAAACATAGCTCCAATCAGATGAGCGGGACTTGTAGCTTTTTGCCTCTTGAATAGTTTTGGCATCTCACTTTATCCATTGAAGTCCAGAATGATTGGCATCTATAGGAACTCAGAGTTCAGATAGTGTTATTGATTCTCCTAGTTCAGTATGTTGATTCTTGAACACAGTTACTTTATGAGTCTTGGCCGTGGCCCTAAGCACATTGTTTTTCAGTATTACCACCGGATACATAAATGCCACAGACACATAACTGGGTGAACCTTTTCAGATTATGACTCAACTTTGCTAAAGTCCCCAATTAGAGGTGTCCAGGGTTCTTAAGCATACTCTTCTTTTGCTTTGGACCTTGACTTTAACCACTCAGTCTCAAGTTGTCACTTGACACCTTCACGCCACAAGCACATGGTTAGGGACAGCTTGGTTTAGCCGCTTAGGCCAGGATTTTATTCCTTTAGGCCCTCCTATCCACTGATGCTCAAAGCCTTGGGATCCTTTTTATTACCCTTGTCTTTTGGTTTTAAGGGTTATTGGCTTTTTTGCTCTTGCCTTTTGGTTTTAAGAGCTTTTGGCTTTTTCTGCTTGCTTTTTCTTTTTCTATTTTTTTTCGCTCTCTTTTTTTTTCTGCAAGCTTTTGTATTCACTGCTTTTTCTTGCTTCAAGAATCATTTTTATGATTTTTCAGATTATCAAATAACATGTCTCCTTGTCATCATTCTTTCAAGAGCCAACATATTTAACATTCTTAAACAACAACTTCAAAATACATATGCACTGTTCAAGCATTCATTCAGAAAACAAGAAGCATTGTCACCACATCAATATAATTAAACTAAGTTCAAGGATAAATTCGAAACTCATGTACTTCTTGTTCTTTTGAATTAAAACATTTTTCATTTAAGAGAGGTGATGGATTCATAGGACATTCATAACTTTAAGACATAGTTACTAAATACTAATGATCATGTAATAAGACACAAACATGGATAAGCACTTAACATAAA
>NC_029787.2:107691593-107699334 GCF_000816755.2 Arachis ipaensis | reverse complement strand
AGGAAAGTGCATCCCTTGAGGTATCTCAGGGATTTCCTGATGATGAGCTTCCTCACGTGTTTATTGAGCTCCATGAGTGGTCTCTCTTGTTTGCTCCATCCTTTTCTTAGTGATGGGCTTCTCTTCCTCAATAGGAATGTCTCCTTCTATGAAAGCTCCAACTGAGTAACATAGATGGCAAATAAGATGAGGAAAAGCTAGTCTTGCCCAGGGAGAGGGCTTTTCGGCTATTTTGTAGAGTTCAAGGGAGATGACTTCATGAACTTCTACTTTCTCTCCAATCATGATGCTATGAATCATTATGGCCCGATCCACAGTAACTTCAGATCGGTTGCTAGTGGGGATGATGGAGCGTTGGATGAACTCTAACCATCCTCTAGCCACAGGCTTAAGGTCCAGTCTTCTAAGTTGAACCGGTTTGCCTTTTGAGTCAATCTTCCATTGAGCTCCTTCCACACATATGTCCACGAGGACTTGGTCCAACCTTTGATCTTAGTTGACTCTCCTTGTGTAGGGGCGTGCGTCTCCTTGCATCATAGGCAAGTTGAACGCCAACCTCACATTTTCCAGACTAAAATCTAAGTATTTCCCCCGAACCATTGTAATATAATTCTTTGGATTCGGGTTCTTACTTTGATCATGGTTCCTAGTGATCCATGCATTGGCATAGAATTCTTGAACCATTAGAATTCTGACTTGTTGGATGGGTTTTGTTAAAACTTCCCAACCTCTTCTTTGGATTTCATGTCAGATTTCCGGATACTCATTTCTCTTGAGTTTGAAAAGGGACCTCGGGGATCACCTTCTTCTTGGCCACAACATCATAGAAGTGGTCTTGATGAGATTTGGAGATGAATCTTTCCATCTCCCATGACTCGGAGGTGGAAGCTTTTGTCTTCCCTTTCCCTTTTCTAGAGGATTCTCCGGTCTTAGGTGCCATCAATGGTAATGAAAAAACAAAAAGCTTATGCTTTTACCACACCAAACTTAGAATATTGCTCGCCCTCGAGCAAGAGAAGAAAGAATAGATGAAGAAGAAGAAGAAAATATGGAGGAGAGGAGGGAGAGTTTATGAGGAAGGTTTATAGGGAAGAGTGGATGGATGTGAGTGGTGAAGTGGTGATAGGGAAGAGAGATTGAGGTGATTGGTGGAGAGTTTTGGGGAAGAGTGTTTATTGGGAAGAGAGGATGAACATTGAGAAGAGGGGAGAGAGTGAGTGGTGGGGGGTGGGAATCCTGTGGGGTCCACAGATCCTGAGGTGTCAAGGAATTTCATCCCTGCACCAATTAGGCATGTAAAATGCCTTTGCATGCAATTCTGGTGTTTAAACACCGAATTGATGCTTGTTCTGGGCGTTCAGTGCCCAGATGCTTGTTTCTGGCGTTCAGCGCCAGCTCTTCCTCAGTGTGCATTTCTGGCGTCTGAACGCCAGGATGCTGCTTGTTTCTGGCGTTCAATGCCAGATCCATGCTCTGTTCTGGCGTTGAACGCCAGCCAGATGCTCCTTACTGGCGTTTAAACGCCAGTGAGATCCTCCTCCAGGGTGTGATTTTTCTTCTGCTGTTTTTGATTCTGTTTTTGATTTTTCTATTTATTTTGTGACTCCACATGATCATGAACCTAATAAAACATGAAATAACAATAAAAATAAAATTAGATAAATAAAAATTGGGTTGCCTCCCAACAAGCGCTTCTTTAATGTCAATAACTTGACGGTGAGCTCTCATGGAGCCTCACAGATGTTCAGAGCATTGTTGAGACTTCCCAACACCAAACTTAGAGTTTGACTGTGGGGGCTCTGGTTGACTCTGTTTTGAGAGAAGCTTAATGTGCCTCTTTTCCATGTTTACAGAAGGATGTCCTTGAGTTTTAAACTCAAGGGAGTCCTCATTCAATTGAAGGACTAGTTCACCTCTGTTAACATCAATCACAGCTCTTGCTGTGGCTAGGAAGGGTCTTCCAAGGATGATGGATTCATCCTCATCCTTCCCAGTATCTAGGATTATGAAATCAGCAGGGATGTAAAGGCCTTCAACCTTTACTAATATGTCCTCTACTTGTCCATAAGCCTGTTTTCTGGAATTGTCTGCCATCTCTAATGATATTTTAGCAGCTTGCACCTCACAGATTCCCAATTTCTCCATTACAGAGAGTGGCATGAGGTTTATTCCTGATCCAAGGTCACATAGAGCCTTCTCAAAGTCATGGTGCCTATGGTACAAGGTATTAGGAACTTTCCAGGATCCTGTTTCTTCTGAGGCAATCTCAGTTGATCCAATGCATTTAGTTCATTGGTGAATAGGGGAGGTTCATCTCCCCAAGTCTCTTTACCAAATAAATTGGCATTCAGCTTCATGATTTCACCAAGAAACTTGGCAACTTCCTCTTCAGTAACATCCTCATTCTCTTCAGAAGAAAAATACTCATCAGAGCTCATGAATGGCATAAGGAGGTTCAATGGAATCTCTATGGTCTCTAGATGAGCCTCAGAGTCCTTTGGTTCCTCAAAGGGATACTCCTTATTGATCACTGGACGTCCCAGGAGGACTTCCTCACTGGGATTCACGTCCTCAACCTCCCTTACAGGTTCGGCCATGGTAATTAATTCAATGGCCTTGCAATCTCCTTTTGGATTCTCTTCTATATTGCTTGGGAGAGTACTAAAAGGAGTAAAGAAGAAATAAATTAAAATTTAAATTTGAATCAATTAGTTAATTAAAAAGAATTTTTGAAAATGAGGGAGGGTATTTTCAAAAATTAGAGAGAGAGAGAGAGTTAGTTATGTAGTTTTGAAAAAGATAAGAAACAAACAAAAAGTCAATTAGTTAGTTGAAAAAGATTTGAAAATCAATTTTGAAAAGATAAGAAGATAAGAAGTTAGAAAAGATATTTGAAAATCAAATTTTTGAAAAAGATAAGATTTAGAAAAAAGATATGATAGAAAGATATGATTAGAATTAGTTTTGAAAAAGATTTGATTTTTAAAATCATAATTAATGACTTGACTCACAAGAAATCACAAGATATGATTCTAGAACTTAAAGTTTGAATTTTTCTTGACAAACAAGTAATAAACTTGAAATTTTTGAATCAAAACATTAATTAATGAGAATATTTTCGAAAATTATAAGATAAAATTAAGAAAAGATTTTTAAAAAATATTTTTAAAATTTTCGAAAATAAATAAGAAAAATGAAAAAGATTTGATTTTTGAAAAAGATTTTGAAAAAGATAAGGTTTTCAAATTGAAAATTTGATTTGACTCATAAGAAACAACTATTTTATTCAGCTGGCCCACTTGTGCCTCCAAATTTCTAATGGAGGACCTTGTTTCATTCATGAAACTCACAGTGGCCTTAGATATATCAGAGACTAAGTTTGCTAAATTAGAGGTATTTTGTTCAGAGTGCTCTGTCTGTTGCTGAGTGGATGATGGAAAAGGCTTGCTATTGCTAAACCTGTTTCTTCTACCATTATTAAAGCCTTGTTGAGGCTTTTCTTGATCCTTCCATGAGAGATTTGGGTGATTTCTCCATGAGGGATTATAGGTGTTTCCATAAGGTTCACCCATGTAATTTACCTCTGCTATTGCAGGGTTCTCAGGATCATAAGCTTCTTCTTCAGAAGATGCCTCTTGAGTACTGTTGGATGCAGGTTGCATTCCATTCAGATTCTGAGAAATCATATTGACTTGCTGAGTCAATATTTTATTCTGGGCCAATATGGCATTCAGAGTATCAATTTCAAGAACTCCCTTCTTCTGAGGTGTCCCATTACTCACAGGATTCCTCTCAGGAGTGTACATGAACTGGTTATTAGCAACCATGTCAATGAGTTCTTGAGCTTCTGCAGGCATTTTCTTTAGGTGAATGGATCCACCTGCAGAAGTATCCAATGACATCTTAGCTAATTCAGACAGACCATCATAGAATATATCCAGGATGGTCCATTCTGAGAGCATATCAGAAAGACACTTTTTGGTCAGTTCCTTGTATCTCTCCCAAGCTTCGTAGAGGGATTCACCTTCCTTCTGTCTGAAGGTTTGAACATCCACTCTAAGCTTACTCAGCTTTTGAGGAGGAAAGAACTTGGCTAAGAAAGCCTTGACTAGCTTATCCCAAGAGTTTAGGCTATCTTTGGGTTGAGAGTCCAACCACACTCTAGCTCTGTCTCTTACAGCAAACGGGAAAAGTATGAGCCTGTAGACTTCAGGATCTACTCCATTAGTCTTAACAGTATCACAAATCTGCAAAAATTTAGTTAAGAACTGAAAAGGATCTTCAGATGGAAGTCCATGAAACTTGTAGTTTTGCTGCATCAGAGAAACTAATTGAGGTTTCAGCTCAAAATTGTTTGCTCCAATGGCAGGAATTGAGATGCTTCTTCCATGTAAATTGGAATTAGGTGCAGTGAAGTCACCAAGCATTCTCCTTGCATTATTATTATTTTCGGCTGCCATATCCTCTTCCTGTTCGAAAATTTCTGTAAGGTTATTTATGGATTGTTGTATTTTAGCTTCTCTCAGTTTCCTCTTCAGAGTCCTTTCAGGTTCAGGGTCTGCTTCAACAAGAATGTTCTTGTTCTTGCTCCTGCTCATATGAAAAAGAGGGAACAGAAAAATAATAATAATAGGGATCCTTTTTACCCAGGTATAGAGGTTCCCCTTTGTGAGTAGAAGAAGAAAAGAATGTAATGTAAGGAACAAGAAAAGAAAATATGCAAGACACCAAACTTAGAAATCTTTCATGTTCAGACACTATGAATGCAAAATGCACATGAAAAATAAGAAAAGACACAAAACAAGAAAACATCAAGATCAAACAAGAAGACTGGCCAGGAACAACTTGAAGATCATGAAGAACACTATGAATACATGAATTTTCGAAAAATGCATAAAATTTTTAGAAAAAATGCAATTGACACCAAACTTGAAATTGACTCAAGACTCAAACAAGAAACACAAAATAATTTTTTTTATTTTTATGATTTTATGAATTTTTTTTTGGATTTTTCAAAAATTAATGTGAAAAAGAAAAATAAGGATTCCAAAATTTTTAATATGAATTCCAGGAATCTTGTACTCTTAGTCTAAAGCTCCAATATGAGGGTTAGGCATGGCTTAATAGCCAGCCAAGCTTTAGAAGTAAATTAGGTGGATCAGGAACAACAGCAGGTGGATTAGCAACAACTGGCTTGCTCTTGATAATGTTGGGTTGGAAGCCCCAGTCCAAATAAATTTAGACATGGCTTTACAGCCAGCCAGGCTTCACATGCTTCATGAAACTCTAGAATTCATTCTTAAAAAATTTTAGAATGATTTTCGAAAACAGATGAGAAATTTTTGAAAGATTTTTTTTTTGAAAATATTATTTTTTTTTTCGAATATTAATTGGGAAAAAAAAAGAAGAAAATATTTTTGAAAAAATTTTGAAAACTTTTTGAAAACAAAATAAGAAGAAAATTACCCAATCTGAGCAACACGATGAACCGTCAGTTGTCCAAACTCGAACAATCCCCGGCAACGGCGCCAAAAACTTGGTATGCGAAATTGTTACTCTGAGGTTGTAAAATTTGTTGCTCGTTCTCTCCCTGGCAATGGCGCCAAAACTGGTGCACAATACCATGGTCCAAACATAACTTTACAACTTCGCACAACTAACCAGCAAGTGCACTGGGTCGTCCAAGTAATAAAACCTTACGTGAGTAAGGGTCGATCCCACGGAGATTGTTGGTATGAAGCAAGCTATGGTCACTTTGTAAATCTCAGTCAGGCGGATATCAAATGGGTATGGAGTTTTCGAATAATGATAATAAATAAATAGAAAAGATAGAAATACTTATGTAATTCATTGGTGAGAATTTCAGATAAGCGTATAGAGATACTTTCGTTCCTCTGAACTTCTGCTTTCCTGCTGTCTTTATCCAATCAGTCCTACTCCTCTCCATGGCAAGCTTTCTGTAAGGGCATCACCGTTGTCAATGGCTACATCCCATCCTCTCTGTGAAAATGGTCCAAATGCTCTGTCACGGCATGGCTAATCATCTGGAGGTTCTCGATCATACTGGAATAGGATTTACTATCCTTTTGCGTCTGTCACTACGCCCAGCACTCGCGAGTTTGAAGTTCGTCACAGCCATCCCTTCCCAGATCCTACTCGGAATACCACAGACAAGGTTTAGACTTTCCGGATCTCAGGAATGGCCATCCATGGGTTCTAACTTATACCACGAAGATGCTAATAACTCGGACTCGGTCCCCTGTATTAGATATCCAAGAGATATTCATTCTAGCTTGTTTGCAGGTAGTACAGAAGTGTTTGTCAGACACGTGTTCATAAGTGAGAATGATGATGAGCGTCACATAATCATCACATTCAAGGGATGCATTTTCCTCCACGAAACTATTGGGAGCAAATCAACACCTCCCTAGGAGAATTAAGTTCCAACATGGGACAACTAAGGGTGGAGCACCAAGAGCATTCTATCCTCCTCCATGAAATTAGAGAAGACCAAAGAACCATGAGAGAGGAGCAACAAAGGCAAGGAAGAGACATTGAGGAGTTCAAGCACTCCATAAGATCTTCAAGAGGAAGAACAAGCCGCCATCACTAAGGTGGACCCGATCTTTAATTTTCTTGTTCTTTATTTTCTGTTTTTCGAAAATTATGCTTTATGTTTATTTATATTTGTGTCTTTATTACATGATCATTAGTGTCTAAGTGTCTATGCCTTAAAGCTATGAAAATGAATCCATCACCTTTCTTAAATGGAAAATGATTTTAATTGAAAAAGAAAAAAAAGAAGTGCATGAATTTCAAATTTTAAAACAGTTTAATTATTTTGATGTGGTGGCAATACTTTTGTCTTTCTGAATGAATGCTTGAACAGTGCATATTTTTTATATTGTTGATTCATGAATGTTAAAATTGTTGGCTCTTGAAAGAATGATGGAAAAGGAAAAATGTTATTTGATAATCTGAAAAATCATAAAATTGATTCTTAAAGCAAGAAAAAGCAGTGAAAAGCTTGCAGAAAAAAAGGATATATGCGAAAAAAAAAAGAAAAAAAAAGAGAAAAAGAAAAAGCAAGCAGAAAAAGCCAATAACCCTTTAAACCAAAAGGCAAGGGTAAAATAAAAAGGATCCAAGGCTTTGAGCATCAGTGGATAGGAGGGCCCACAGGAATAAAATCTTGGCCTAAGCGGCTAAACCAAGCTGGCCCTAACCATGTGCTTGTGGCGTGAAGGGGTAAAGTGAAAACTTGAGACTGAGCGGTTAAAGTCGTGGTCCAAAGCAAAAAGAGTGTGCTTAAGAGCCCTGGACACCTCTCACTGGGGACTTTAGCAAAGCTGAGTCACAATCTGAAAAGGTTCACCCAGTCATGTGTCTGTGGCATTTATGTATTCGGTGGTAATACTGGAAAATAAAATGCTTAGGGTCACGGCCAAGACTCATAAAGTAGCTGTGTTCAAGAATCAACATACTGAACTAGGAGAATCAATAACACTATCTAAATTCTGAGTTCCTATAGATGCCAATCATTCTGAACTTCAAAGGATAAAGTGAGATGCCAAAACTGTTAAGAGGCAAAAAGCTACTAGTCCCGCTCATCTAATTAAAACTAATCTTCATTGATATTTTTGAAATTTATTGTATTTTCTCTTATTTTTATCTTATTTTGTTTTTTGTTGCTTGGGGACAAGCAACAATTTAAGTTTGGTGTTGTGATGAGCGGATAATT
>NC_029787.2:107645379-107691135 GCF_000816755.2 Arachis ipaensis | reverse complement strand
TAGGAGAATCAATAACACTATCTGGATTCTGAGTTCCTATAGATGCCAATCATTTTGAACTTCAAGGGATAAAGTGCGATGCCAAAACTGTTCAGAAGCAAAAAGCTAAAAGCCCCGCTCATCTAATTAATACTGATCTTCATAGATATTTTTGGAATTCATTGTACATTCTATTCTTTTTATCCTATATGATTTTTAGTTGCTTGGGGACAAGCAACAATTTAAGTTTGGTGTTGTGATGAGCGGATAATTTATACGCTTTTTGGCATTATTTTTAGTATGTTTTAGTTAGTTTTTATTATGTTTTTATTAGTTTTTATTTAAAAATTACATTTCTGGACTTTACTATGAGTTTGTGTATTTTTCTGTGATTTCAGGTATTTTCTGGCTGAAATTGAGGGACCTGAGCAAAAATCTGATTCAGAGGCTGAAAAAGGACTGCAGATGCTGTTGAATTTTGACCTCCCTGCACTCGAAGTGATTTTTCTGGAGCTACAGAAGCCCAATTGGCGCACTCTCAATTGCGTTGGAAAGTAGACATCCTGGGCTTTCCAGCAATATATAATAGTCCATACTTTACCCAAGATTTGATGGCCCAAACTGGCGTTCCAAGTCAGCTTAAAAATTCTGGCGTCAAAACGCCAGAACTGGCACAAAAGTTGGAGTTAAACGCCCAAACTTGCACAAAAGCTGGCGTTTAACTGCAAGAAAAGTCTCTACATATGAAAGCTTCAATGCTCAGTCCAAGCACACACCAAGTGGGCCCGGAAGAAGATTTCTGCATTAATTACTTATTTCTGTAAACCCTAGGCTACTAGTTCTCTATAAATAGGACCTTTTACTATTGTATTTTCATCTTGGTTCTTCGGGTTCCCTCTCTGGGGCCGAAGCCAATGACCACCATTATCACTTTTGTATTTTCAACGGTGGAGTTTCTACACACCATAGATTAAGGTGTGGAGCTCTGCTGTTCTTCATGAATTAATGCAAAGTACTACTGTTTTTCTATTCAATTCACGCCTACTTCTTCTCTAAGATATTCATTCGCACTCAAGAACATGATGAATGTGATGATTATGTGACACTCATCACCATTCTCACCTATGAACGCGTGCCTGACAACCACTTCTGTTCTACATGCAAACAAGCTTGAATGTGTATCTCTTGGGTTTCTAATCTAAGATTAGAACCTTCGTGGTATAGGCTAGAATTATGGGCGGCCATTCCTGAGATCCGGAATGTCTAAACCTTGTCTGTGGTATTTTGAGTAGGATCTGGGAAGGGATGACTGAGACGAGCTTCAAACTCGCGAGTGTTGGGCGTGTGACAGACGCAAAAGGATCAATGGATCCTATTCCAACATGATCGAGAACTGACAGATGATTAGCCGTGCGGTGACAGCGTGCGTAGAACATTTTCACTGAGAGAACGGGAAGTAGCCATTGACAATGGTGATGCCCAACATAAAGCTTGCCATGGAAAGGAGTATGAATGATTGGAAGAAGGCAATAGGAAAGCAGAGGTTCAGGAGGAACAAAGCATCTTCATATGCTTATCTAAAATTCCTACCAATGAATTACATAAGTATCTCTATCTCTATCTTTATTTTATGTTTTATTTATCTTTAATTATCAATCCTCCATAACCATTTAAATTTACCTGACTGAGATTTACAAGATGATCATAGCTTGCTTCAAGCCGACAGTCTCCGTGGGATCGACCCTTACTCACGTAAGGTATTACTTGGACGACCCAGTGCACTTGCTGGTTAGTTGTACAGAATTGTGACAAAGTGTGATTCACGTTTGAGAGCTCCAAGTCTTTGGCGCCATTGTTGATGATCATAATTTTGTGCACCAACTACCTTGTGTTTAAAGCTCAAGGATCTTCTTCTGTAACCATGGAGAAGAAGCATGAAAAGCTTCTCTCAATACAGAGTCAAACAGAGCCCCCACACTCAACTTCTAAGTTTGGTGTTGGGAGGCCACTATTAAGCTCTGAGTCTCTATGAAGCTCTCTAAGAGCTCACTGTCAAGCTATTGATTGACATTAAAGAAGCGCTTATTGGGAGGCAACCCAATGTTATTTAATTATATTTAATTTTATAGACATTTGTTTTCCATTGTTATTTTATGTTTTCTTTTGGTTGATGATCATGTGAAGTCATAAAAACAGCTGCAGAATTAAAGCAGAATAAAAAACAGCATCAAAAATAGCACATCCTGGAGGACAGGCTTACTGGCGTTTAAACGCCAGTAAGAATAGCAGAATGGGCGTTTAACGCCAGAAAAGGGTGTCTAGTGTCTGGCTGGCGTTAAACGCTAGAAAGGGGCATCAGCCTGGCGTTTAACGCCAGAAAAGGTAGCAGAGTTGGCGTTAAACACCAGAAATGGCACACAGAGGGCGTTTAAACGCCAGAATGGTGCAAGGAGCAGAATTTCTTGACACCTTAGGATCTGTGGACCCCACAGGATCCCCACCTATCCCAACTCACTCTCTCCTCTTAACACCTCTCCATAACCCTCTTCCCCATAATCTCTTCACCACTCACATCCATCCATCATAAAACTCCAGCTACCTCACAATTCAAATTCAAAACATTTTCCTCCCAAACCCAACCCCCTTACACAAATTCCCCCTCTTTCTTACCCTATAAATACCCCCTCCGTACCTCCTTCAATTTCACACGTCATAAACACTTCAACCCCCTTGGCCGAATCCAACACACCCCTCTATCTCCTCCATTTCTTCTTCTTCTCCTCCTTTCTTTCTTCTTTTGCTTGAGGACGAGTAAACCTTTTAAGTTTGGTGTGGGAAAAAGCTCTGCTTTTTGTTTTTCCATAACCATTAATAGCACCTAAGGCCGGAGAAACCTCTAGAAAGAGGAAAGGGAAGGAAATTGCTTCCACCTCCGAGTCATGGGAGATGGAGAGATTCATCCCAAAAGTCCATCAAGACCTCTTCTATGATGTTGTGGCCAAGAAAAGGGTGATCCCCGAAGTCCCCTTCATGCTCAAAAAGAATGAATATCCAGAGATCCGACGTGAGGTTCGGAGAAGAGGTTGGAAAGCTCTCACCAACCCCATCCAACAAGTCGGAATCTTAATGGTTCAAGAGTTCTATGCTAATGCATGGATCACTAAGAACCATGATCAAAGTGTGAACCCGAACCCAAAGAATTGGCTCACAATGGTTCGGGAGAATTACTTGGATTTCAATCTGGAAAATGTGAGGTTGGCATTCAACTTGCCAATAATGCAAGGAGATCCTCACCCTTTCACTAGAAGGGTCAATTTTGATCAAAGGTTGGACCAAGTCCTCATGGACATTTATGTGAAAGGAGCTCAATGGAAGAGAGACTTCAGAGGCAAGCTGGTTCAACTAAGAAGGCTTGGCCTCAAACCCGTGGCTAGGGGATGGTTGGAGTTCATCCAACGCTATATCATTCCTACTAGCAACCGGTCTGAAGTTACAATAGACCGGGATATCATGATCCATAGTATCATGAATGGAGAGGAAGTGGAAGTTCATAAGATCATACCTCTAGAACTATACAAGGTGGCGGACAAGCCCTCTACTTTGGCAAGTGATGAGCGGATAATTTATACGCTTTTTGGCATTATTTTTAGTATGTTTTTAGTAGGATCTAGTTACTTTTAGGGATGTTTTCATTAGTTTTTATGTTAAATTCATATTTTTGGACTTTACTATGAGTTTGTGTGTTTTTCTGTGATTTCAGGTATTTTCTGGCTGAAATTGAGGGACTTGAGCAAAAATCAGATTCAGAGGTTGAAGAAGGACTGCTGATGTTGTTGGATTCTGACCTCCCTGCACTCAAAGTGGATTTTCTAGAGCTACAGAACTCAAAATGGCATGCTTCCAATTGCGTTGGAAAGTAGACATCCAGGGATTTCCAGCAATGGATAATAGTCCATACTTTGGCCAAGAATAGATGACTCAAACTGGCGTTCAACGCCAGCTTTCTGCCCACATCTAGCGTCCAGCGCCAGAAAAGGATCCAAAACCAGAGTTGAACGCCCAAACTGGCACAAAAACTGGCGTTCAACTCCAAGAAGGACCTCTACACGTGCAACACTCAAGCTCAGCCCAAGCACACACCAAGTGGGCCCCGGAAGTGGATTTATGCATCAATTACTTACTTCTGTAAACCCTAGTAGCTAGTTTATTATAAATAGGACATTTCACTATTGTATTTGACATCCTGAGTTTTATCTTTGGATCATAGTAGTCATGGTTACTCTGGTTCCCCCTCTGGGGCCGAGACCAATGAACTCCATTATCACTTATGTATTTTCAACGGTAGAGTTTCTACACTCCATAGATTAAGGTGTGGAGCTCTGCTGTTCCTCAAAGATTAATGCAAAGTACTACTGTTTTCTATTCAATACATCTTATTTCGCTTCTAAGATATTCATTCGCACTTCGTAAACAAGAGAGCCCACTCATGCACCTCAACAAGAGCACAAGGAAGTCCCTCATCAAGAAATCTCCGAGATGCCTCAAGGGATGAATTTTCCTCCACACAACTATTGGGAGCAACTCAACACTATTTTAGGAGAATTGAGTTCCAACATGGGGCAACTAAGGATGGAGCACCAAGAGCACTCCATCATCCTCCATGAAATCAGAGAGGATGAAAAGGCCATGAGAGATGAGCAACAAAGGCAAGGAAGAGACATAGAGGAGCTCAAGCACTCCATAAGATCTTCAAGAAGAAGAACTAGCCGCCATCACTAAGGTGGACCCCTTCTTTAATTTTCTTGTTCTTATTTTTCTGTTTTTTGGTTTCTATGCTTTATGTTTTGTCTATGTTTGTGTCTTAATTACATGATCATAAGTGTTTAGTGTCTATGTCTTAAAGCTATGAATGTCCTATGAATCCTTCACCTTTCTTAAATGAAAAATATTTTTATTTGCAAAAGAACAAGAAGTACATGAATTTCGAATTCTATCTTGAAATTAGCTTAATTATTTTGATGTGGTGGCAATACTTTTTGTTTTCTGAATGAATGCTTGAACAGTGCATATTTTTTTATGGTGAAGTTCATGAATGTTAAAATTGTTGGCTCTTAAAAGAATAATGAAAAAAGAGAAATGTTATTGATAATCTGAAAAATCATAAAATTGATTCTTGAAGCAAGAAAAAGCATTAAAAAACAAAGCTTGCAAAAAAAATGCGAAAAAAAGAAAGAAAAAAAAAAGAAAGAAAGAAAAAGAAAAAGCAAGCAGAAAAAGCCAGGAGCCCTTTAAAAATCTTTTATGAACCGCCTGTAGAATCCTGTATGTCCTAGGAAGCTTCTGATTGCCTTAACACTAGTAGGTGGAGGCAAGCGTTCGATCACTTCCACCTTAGCTTGATCCACTTCTATCCCTTTATTTGAGATCCTATGCCCAAGAACAATGCCTTCAGTTACCATGAAATAACATTTCTCCCAGTTTAGAACTAGGTTTGTTTCTTGGCATATTTTCAGGACCAGGGTCAGATGATCAAGACAGGAGTCAAATGAGTCTCCATAGACAGAGAAGTCATCCATGAATACTTCAAGAAATTTTTCTACCATATGAGAGAAGATGGACAACATGCATCTCTGAAAGGTGGCAGGTGCATTGCACAGGCTGAATGGCATTCGTCTATAGGCAAATACACCCAAAGGACATGTGAATACCATATTCTCTTGATCTTGTGGATCTATTTCTATTTGATTGTACCCGAAATATCCATCCAAGAAACAATAAAAAGCGTGACCTGCCAGTCTTTCTAGCATTTGGTCAATGAAGGGTAAAGAAAGTGATCTTTCTTGGTGGCGTCATTGAGTTTTCTATAATCAATACACATACGCCACCCTGTAACTGTCCTTTTTGGGATCAGCTCATTCTTTTCATTGTGAACCACTGTCATTCCTCCCTTCTTAGGAACAACTTGGACAGGACTCACCCATTGGCTATCAGAAATGGGATAAATAATCCCAGCCTCATAAAGTTTAGTGACCTCCTTCTGCACTACTTCCTTCATGGCTGGATTCAAACGCCTCTGTGGTTGTACCACTGGTTTGGCATTATCCTCCAACAGGATTTTATGCATGCATCGGGCAGGTCTAATGCCCTTAAGGTCACTTATAGTCCACCCAAGGGCGGTCCTATGTGTTTTAAGCACTTGAATGAGTGCTTCTTCTTCCTGTGGCTCTAGTACAGAGCTTATGATCACAGGATAGGTATCTCCCTCTCCCAAAAATTTATATTTCAGGGAGGAAGGTAATGGCTTAAGCTCAAGCTTAGGAGGCTTCTCCTTTTCTTCAAAGGTTTCCAAAGGTTCCTCTGAATCAGGCTGAGTATCATCAAGGATATCATCAAGCCTTTCCTTGAAGCTTTCAGCCATGTTGACTTCTTCCACCAGGGAATCAATAAAGTCAATGCTCATGTATTCTTCAGGAATGTCTGGATGCTACATAGCCTTGACAGCATTTAGTACGAACTTTTCCTCATTGACTCTTAGGGTTACTTCCCCTTTTTCAACATCAATAAGGGTCCGTCCTGTAACTAGGAAAGGTCTTCCTAGGATAAGGGATGCACTCTTGTGCCCCTCCATGTCCAATACCACAAAGTCAGTGAGAAAGGAAAATGGTCCAACCCTGACAATCATGTCTTCAACTACTCCTGATGGTATTTTAATAGAACCATCAACAAGTTGAAGGCACATGCGGGTTGGTTTGACTTCATTAGTCAAACTAAGCTTCTTTATTAGTGAAGCATGTATTAGGTTGATGCTTGCCCCAAGGTCACATAGAGCTGTCCTTGTACAAGCATCACCTAGAGTGCAGGGTATCATAAAGCTTCCAGGTTCTTTAAACTTTTCTGGTAAGCTGTTCTAAATGATTGCACTGCACTCCTCAGTGAGGAGGACTGTTTATGTCTCTCTCCAATCCTTCTTATGGCTTAGAATGTCCTTCATGAACTTTGCATAAGAAGGTATCTGTTCAAGAGCTTCTGCTAAAGGGGTCTTTATCTCTAATGTTCTGAGATACTCTGCAAAGCGGATAAACTGTTTATCCCTTTCCTCTTGACAGCGTTTTTGAGGAAATGGCATCTTAGCCTTGTAATCATCAACCTTGGTTGATGGAGGCCGAATGCCATGTGTGTTCGAAGGGGGTTACTACCTTGTTTAGCAGGGTTGTTGTCATTAGATGACTGACTTCCCTTGTTTGGGCGTTCAATGCCCAAGCTGCTGCCCCCCTGGGCATTTGAACGCCCAGTCTCTGCCCATTCCTGGTGTTTAACGTCAAGTCTCTATCCATTCCTAGCGTTCAACTCCAAGAATGGTACTTCTCTGGTCGTTTGAACGCCCAGAACCATCTTGTGCAGAGATTTGGTTATCCTGTATGGGCTTTTTGTTCTTATTGGGCTGAGGTTGGGAGCTTAAGGTTTTCCCACTCCTTAGTCAAATGGCCTGGAATTCATCTGTTATCTGCTTAGATAACTGCTGCCTTGTTTGACTCAACTAGGCTTCTATATTCCTATTAGAAGCCTGAGTTTTTCGCAGAGCCACTTACAATTCCAGTATTTGTTGGGATAGGGCTTGCAGCTGCTGAGTCAATGGGCCATCCTGCTTTAGAAGGTTAGGTTCAGCAACTACTGTCTTAAACTTTCCTTTTAATAGAGGCCTCAGGAGATGAGTACAGATGCTGATTAATGGAAACTGTCTCAATGAGCTCTTGGGCATCTTGAATGGTCTTTCTCATGTGTATGGAACCACCAGCAGAGTGGTCCAGGGACATTCTAGCCATATCTGAAAGCCTATAGTAGAAGATGTCTAACTGTACCCATTCTGAAAACATTTCAGTGGGACATTTTCTTAGCATCCTCCTATACCTCTCCCAAGCATCATAAAGAGATTCACTATCTTCTCGTTTGAAGCCTTGGATGTCCAGCCTCAGCTAAGTCATCTTTCTTGGGGGAGGGGGAAGTATTGGTTTAAAAACTTTTCCACTAACTGTTTCCAAGTTTTTAAACTCGATTTAGGCTGGTTATCTAACCACCTTTTTGCTTGGTCCTTTACAGCAAAAGAAAAAAGTAATAATCTGTAGACATCTTGGTCTACTCCCTAATTGTATACTGTGTTAGTAATTTTTAAGAAGTCAGCCAGGAATTCTGTAGGTTCTTTCTGAGGAAGCCCAGAATACCGGCAATTTTGCTGCACTAGAGTAATGAGTTGAGGGTTCACTTCAAAGCTCCTAACTCTGATGTGAGGTATGCTGATACTTCTTTCATAGAAGTCAGTAGTGGATTTGTATAAGACCCCAGAGTTCTTTTAAACTTTTCATTCCCGCTTGGGTTCATACTAAAGAAGGGTAGAAGGAGAAGAAGAAGAAATAGAGATAGGAGAGTTGAATAAGAATTAAAATATTTTTTATTTTTATTTATTTATTTAATTAATTTGAAAAGAATTTAAAATTTAATTGTTAAATTTTTGAAAATAGAAGAGAGAGAAATTTTCAAAAATTAAGAGAGAAGAGAGTTAGTTAGGTAGTTTTGAAAAAGAAGAGAGAGAAAATGAGAGTTAGTTTTCGAAAATTAAGAGAGAAGAGAGTTAGTTAGGTGGTTTTGAAAAACAAGAGAGAGAAAATGAGAGTTAGTTATCGAAAATGAAGAGAGAAAAGAGTTAGTTAGGTGGTTTTGAAAAATAAGAGAGAGAAGATAAGATATTAATTAAGAAAAAATAAAAATAAAAATATAAGATAAGATAAGAAATTAAAAAGTTTTGAAAAGATATGATTTGAATTTTGAAAAAGATAAAATAAGATTTTTAAATTTTGAAAAAGATATGATAAAATTTTGAAAAAGATATGATTTTTAATTTTGAAAAATTTGATTTTTGAAAACTTGACAACTAAGATATGATAAGATAAAATTTTAAAATTGAAATATGAACTTGATTTTTGATTTTTGAATTTTATGATGAAAGAAAAAAACACAAAAAAGACACAGACTTAAAATTTTTAGATCTAGCACCCTTGTTATTCGAAAATTTTTGGAGGGAAACACCAAGAGACACCAAACTTAAAAATTTTAAGATCAAAACATATACAAGACTCAAGAACACCTTGAAAACTCACAAGAACACGAAGAACAAAATTTAAAGACTCAAAGAGCACAAGAACATAACAAGAATACCAAACTTAAAATTTTTAGAAAACTAAAACAAAATTTTCAAAAAACACAAGAAAACTAACAAGAAAACACCAAATTTAAAAATTGAAACAAGATTTAAACAAGAAAAATTATTTTTGAAAATTTTTAGAAAATAGGACTCAAAGAAAACACAAGACTCAACAAGAACATTAACACTGTGACTCAAACAATAAAGTAGAGGATGCCAAAAATAAACTATATAAAAAAATGTTTTGAAAAGGGTTTTAAAATTTTTGTAATTGAAAAACAGAAAATCGGAAAGACTCAAACAAAACCAAAGATCAAACAAAGAAAAGAAAAATATTTTTGAAAAAGATTTTATTGAGTTTTCAAAAATTTTAGAAAAGAAAATAAAATAAAATAAAAAAAATTTAAAAGACTCAAAGACTCAAACCACGAACAAAAATTGAACAAAGAAAATAAAAATATTTTGAAAATATTTTTAGATTTTTCAAAAATTAGGAAGAAGAAGAAAATCAAAATCAAGGACTTAACAAAAAATAAAAATTACTTGATCTATGGAGCAAGACAATCCTTCAGTTTGTCCAAACTTAACAATCCCCGGCAACAACGCCAAAAACTTAGTGCATGTACGCAAACCCCACACTTCCGTATAGCAGTATCAGCAAGTGCACTGGGTCATCCAAGTAATACCTGAGCGAGTTAAGGTCGATCCCACGAGGATTGTGGCTTGAAGCAAGCAATGGTTGTCTTGCAGGTCTTAGTCAGGCAAAAATAGACGGAATTGGATTATATTAAGTAAACCTTGAATGATTATATGTCATAAATGCTTGGATGTTAAGTAGAAATAAGGATAGGAATTATATGCTGGGAATAGAGTTGACAGTCGGAGTTGCTCTGTCTTTCTGAATGAACTCTGGTATTACTGCCTTCCTTGCTTGTGAATGATCTTCTATGGCGGGCTGTATGTGATCAAAGCCATTGTCCGTGCTCATTGATCTTCTCTGCTACAGAATGAACGCAAGGGCCTTTGGTCATTCAATCCAATGGAGGGTGAAGCTTTAGCAAATCATTCTCCTGGCGATCCTACTCAATACACCATTGACAAGGTCGAATCTTCTGGATCAGAGAACGCTGCTTCTTTGGATCTAGCCTATACCACGAAAACCTTAATCTTCCCAGAAATCGGCTGAACTGGTGTCTCGAGAAGTCCCCAACGAAGTCGTGGATTAACCTTAAGCTCGTGCTTTCCTTCCAAGTATTCACACGAACCCAAGTAGACACGGGTGTTTGTCAGGCACGTTCGTCTTAGTGTGGTGAACAGATCTAATTTGTTAGATTATCCTATTCACCACGATGAAGATCGGATACACATATTAGAGATAGATCAAACACGGATCGAAGAAGAAATAGTAATACTTTTATTAATTCATAGGACTCAGCAGGGCTCCTCCCTCAACCTAGGAGGTTTAGAAACTCATAATGAAAGTAAAATACAATGGTGAAAACGAAAATAGGGCTGAAGAGCCTTAACAAAGAGTAATCTTCTACTTTAAATACTAAACTAGTGACAAGTAATGGTAAAACAGTCTATCTAGTGCTAAAATCCACTTATGGAGCCCACTTTGTGAGTGTTTGGGCTGAGATTTGATGAAATCCACGTGCTTAGGCTTCCTTGGGTGTTGAACTCCAGTCATGGCACCTTTTTGGGCGTTGAACTCCAGCTTGGAATCCCTTTCTAGCGCTGGACGCCAAAACTAGTCAGATGGCTGGCGTTGAACGCCAGTTTTGGGCCTTCTAATCCGAAGAAAAGTATAGACTATTATACATTGCTGGAAAGCTCTAGAAGTCAGATTTCCACATCCATTGCAAGCGCTCCATTTGGACTTCTGTAGCTCTAGAAAATCTCTTCCAAGTGCAGGGAGGTCAGATCTGGATAGCTTCTGCAATGCTTTCTCTGTCTCTAAATCAGACTTTTACTCCAGCTCCTCAGTTTCAGTCAGAAAACACCTGAAATGGTGCAAAAACACACAAACTTAAAGTGAAATCCAAGAATGTGAATTTAACACTAAAATATGTAAAAACTTAATGGAAACTAAGTAAAACCTTTTAAAAACTAAATGAAAACTATGCCAAAAAGTGTATAAAATATCCGCTCATCAAACCTCATGGGTTTATAGTTTGTGATGTCTGAAAACCATGGCGCTTTTTGGATTGCATAAAGCTGTTAATCCGGGAAGGTCTGGCGTTCCTTCCTCGGGCTCAATCATGGAATCGGCCACCTAATTTTCTGATCCCTTTCTGTCCCTGATCTCAATGTCGAATTCCTGAAGGAGAAGCACCCATCTGATTAACCTTGGTTTAGAATCCTGCTTGGTCATAAGGTACTTAAGAGCAGCATGGTCAATATAAACAATAGCTTTGGAACCAAGTAAATAGGATCTAAACTTATCAACTGCATAAATGACTGCTAGTAGTTTCTTCTCTGTGGTGGTGTAGTTCCTTTGAGCATCATTCAGCACATGGCTGGCATAATAGATGACATGCATAAGCTTGTCTTGTCTCTATCCCAAAACTGCTCCTCTGGCATAGTCACTGGCATGACACATCAGTTCGAATGGTAGGTTCCAATTGGGTACGACAATAATGGGTGCAGAGATAAGCTTTGTTTTTAAAGTTTCGAAGGCATGCAAGCTTTCTTTGTCAAAGACAAAAGGAGTGTCAGTAGCTAACAGATTGCACAAGGGTTTGGCAATTTTTGAAAAGTCTTTTATAAATCTCCTATAGAATCCCGCATGTCCTAAGAAACTTCTTATTGCCTTTAACACTAGTAGGTGGTGGTAATTTTTTGATCACTTCCACCTTAGCCTGATCAACCTCTATTCCTTTGTTTGAAATCTGATGACCAAGAACAATCCCCTCAGTTACCATAAAATGACATTTCTCCCAATTTAAAACTAGATTTGTTTCTTGGTATCGTTTCAAAACTAAGGATAGATGATTAAGGCATGAGTCAAAGGAATCACCAAAAACAAAGAAGTCATCCATGAATACTTCAATGAATTTTTCAACCATATTTGAAAAAATGGAAAGCATACACCTTTGAAAAGTTACAGGGGCATTACAGAGGCCAAACGACATCCTCCTGTAGGCGAATACTCCATACGGGCATGTAAACGTTGTCTTTTCTTGGTCTTGAGGATCTACTGCAATTTGATTATGGCCTGAATATCCATCCAGGAAGCAATAGAACGCATGGCCAGCTAGTCTCTCTAGCATCTGATCTTTGAATGGCAGGGGAAAATGATCCTTTCTTGTGGCGTTATTAATCCTCCTATAGTCGATGCACATGCGCCATCCTGTGACAGTTCTTGTAGGGATCAACTCATTTCTTTCATTGTGGATTACTGTCATTCCCCTTTTCTTGGGCACCACCTGAACTGGGCTTACCCACGGACTATCTGATATAGGATATATGATTTCATCCTCCTAAAGTTTTGTAACCTTCTTTTGAACTACCTCTTTCATAGTTGGATTCAGTAGCCTCTGTGGTTGCACAACCGGTTCGGCATCATCTTCGAGTAGAATCTTGTGCATACACCTGGTTGGACTGATCCCCTTTAGGTCACTTATGGTCCATCCGAGAGCTATTTTGTGGCACTTGAGTACTTGAATTAGTGCTTCTTCTTCCTGCTGCTTCAGGGAAGAGCTTATTATTACTGGATAAGTACTACCATCTCCTAGGAACACATACTTCAAGGATGGTGGTAGAGATTTTAGCTCGAGTTTAGGAGGCCCATCTTCCACGCTAGGCGTGCTTAGCATTTCCTTCTGAGGTTCTGGCTCATCTAGTTCAGGCAGAATATCTTCAAGAATAGTATCCAGTTTCTCTTAAAGTCTTTAAGCCTCAAACACTTCTTCAACTTGGGGCTCGATGACATCTATCACCATGCATTCTTTAGGGGGATCTATGTATTGCATAGCCTTGACTGCGTTCAGCACAAACTCATCTTGATCCACCCTCAGTGTCACTTCCCCCTTCTGGACATCAATGATAGTTATTCCTATGGCTAGAAAAAGTCTTCCTAGAATGATAGATGCATTCTTGTCTTCCTCCATATCCAATATCATGAAGTCTGCATGAAAGGTAAATGGTCCCACCCTCACAATCACGTCTTCAACCACTCCTATTGGAAACTTGACTGAGAGGTCAGTGATAAACCACTATTTTATGGTTTATCTTGTGCTCAATTGAGTAGTTTTTATCAATTCTTTACACACTTACTCATACTAATTGCATGGTTTTACATTTTCCTTCCTAATCTTGTGCTATGATTGAAAACATGTTTCCTAGGACTTTAAACTGTTAATTTTAATTATCCTTTTTTACCATTCAACCCCGTGATATGTGCGTTAAGTGATTTCAGGGATTACAGGGCAGGAATGGCTTAGAGGATGGAAAGGAAGCATGCAAAAGTGGAAGGAATACAAGAAACTGAAGGAACTGCTAAAGCTGTCCAGCCTGACCTCCTGGTACTAAATCGACTATAACTTGAGCTACAGAGGTCCAAATGAGGTAGTTCTAGTTGCGTTAGAAAGCTAACATCTGGGGATTCGCAAAGATATATAATTTGCCATATCTTCCTCAAAGATAGGCGACACACGCATGGATCACGCGCACGCGTCACCTGGCGAAAACTCAATCCACGCGTACGCGTGGACGACGCGTACGCGTGACAGTACTGTGACCTGTGCGTATCAGAGCAATTTTTGGGCTGTTTTGGACCCATATTTTGGCCTAGAAAACATATATTAGAGGCTATAAAGTGGGAGAATCAATTCATTCATGCAGACAACATTGATAATTTCACAATTTTAGGTTTTAGATGTAGTTTCTAGAGAGAGGCTCTCTTCTCTCTCTTAGGATTTAGGATTAGGATTTCTCTTAGATTTTAGGATTAGGATTCCTTCATTTTCTCCAATTCCAGGTTCAATGTTCTTTTAATTTATGTTTCTCTTCTACTTTTATTTATTCTAATGCTTTTACTTGGTAATTACTTATTTAGCCAAATTGGCTTATGAACTCTTCATGTTAGATTTGAATTTATGTTTAAATGCAATTTGAGGTATTTCAGATTTATGATTGCTTTCTTCTATTTATGATATAAATAATTTAGATTTTTTCCCTTTTGGCTTTGGTTGAGTAATTGGTGATACTTGAGTTATCAAACTCAGCAGTTGATTGAAAATTGGAAATTGCTGATTGATTTGGATCCCTCTAAAGCTAGTCTTTCCACAGGAGTTGACTAGAACTTGAGGAATCAAGTTGATTAGTCCACTTGACTTTCCTTTATTTAGTAAGGGTTAACTAAGTGGGAGCAATAAACAATTCTCATTACACCTGATAAGGATAACTAGGATGTGATTTCCAGCTCTCATACCTTGCCAAGAGTTTTTCTAATTATTATATTACTTTCTTGTCAATTTATTTTCCTGTTCCTTATTTCAAAAACCTAAAAATATACCTTTTTCCATAATCAATAATAAATCATACTTCCCTGTAATTCCTTGAGAGACGACTCGAGGTTTAAATACTTCGGTTATAAATTTTATTGGGTTTTGTTACTTGTGACAACCAAACTTTTGTACGAACGGATTCTCTGTTGGTTTAGAAACTATACTTACAATGTGAATATTTTTATAAAATTCTCAACTGACAAGAATCTTCTCGTCAGTCAGCAAGTTAGAGGCGAATACGGGTCGGCTTTATTTCTTGAATCTGGAGTTTCTTCATCAATAATAATGGCATTAGGTTGATGCTTGCTCCAAGATCACATAACGTCATCTTTATGCAGGTGTCTCCAATGGTGCAGGGGATCACAAAGCTTCCAGGGTCTTGCAGTTTCTCATGTAAATTCCTCTGAATGACTGCACTACATTCCTTGGTGAGTATAACTATTTCTGCCTCTCTCTAATCCCTTTTGTTACTTAATATGTCCTTCATGAACTTAGCATATGAAGGTATTTGTTCAAGGACTTCTGCAAAAAGGATATTAATCTCAAGCTTCTTGAAAATGTTTAAGAACTTGGTGAATTGTTTATCATTTTCTGCCTTCTAGAGCTTTTGAGGATATGGTAACTTGGCCTTGTACTCAGGGGCTTTGAGTGGTGCAGGGTCAGTATCCAGAGTGGCTGGGAAGGAATTATCAGGGTGTCTGGGGGAAACGTCCTCCGAATTGGTGTTTATGGCTCCTCACCTCTCTGGGCATTGAACTCCCATTCTACCCCCTCCTGGGCGTTCAGCTCCCTTGGTGGTGCCTTGGGTTGCTGTGTTTTCACTTTCTGGTGTTTTCTTTTCATCCTGCGCTCTACTGTTCTGAGGTTGGGTATACAGGGTCCTTCCACTCCTTAATTGAATAGCTTGGCACTCCTCTATTATCTATTCAGATATTTGCTGTTTGGCCTGACTCAATTGTGCTTCCATATTCTTGCGGGAAGCTCGAGTCTCCTGTAATACTTTTGCCAGCATGGAAGCCAGGTCGGGTGCAGTGTTAGGTTGTGGGGGTTGAGACGGAGTGTTGTTGACTGAACTTTGCAAGCTTAGCACTTGTTGTGTGAGAAAGTTTAGTTGCTGCGCTAAAGATTCATTTTGGTCAAGAATGGCAGGTTTAGTGGACGCTTCCTTGACTTCTCTTTTCGTTGAGGTTTCACCGGGTGAGTATAAATACTGAGTGTTAGCGACCATCTCAATGAGTTCATCAGCTTTGTCAGGCGTCTTCCTCATGTGTATTGAACCACCAGCAAAGTTATCTAGGGACATCTTGACCATGTTCGAGAGTCCATAATAGAAAATATCCAGTTTGACCCAATTTGTGAACATTTCAATGGGACGCCTTTTGACCATCAGCTTGTACCTTTCCAAAGCATCATGGAGGGACTCGCTCTCTTCTTGCTTAAAGGTCTGAATATCCATTCTCAACTTTGTCAGCTTCCCTGGGGGGAAATATTTATTCAGAAGAAGTCGATTTGAGGGCTTGTCATGCTACTCCTATAGGTTATAAGATGTTCGTATCTCTTTGTAAAACATGCATTTGTGATGAGAAGGTCAAAGGTTGAAAAAAAATTCAAAAGAGTTTTACCCTCAGTATTGACCACCCCAAAACCATGGCTCCGTGAATACTTCCAAACCCAGTCACTTCTCTTCCAACATGACCATTTAAATCTCCTCCTAAGAAAATTTTATCCCCTAAAGGTATGGCTTGTACCAAACTCTCTAGATCTTCCCAAAATCTTATCTTGTGTTGCTCGTCTGAACCCACTTGTGGTGCATAGATGTTAATCACATGAGAAATACCTCCTTCCATCACAAGTTAGATAGAGATGATCCAATCACCCACTCTCTTGACATCCACTACGTCCTTCTTTTACTACTTATCCACGATAATACCTACCTCATTCCTACTCTTCACCTTTCATGTATACCAAAGTTTGAACCCGGAGGTATCCAACTCCCTAGCCTTCGCGTCTGGTGTGTGAAATTAAAACTCGCACAACTTCACCGGCAAGTGTACCAGGTCGTCCAAGTAATATCTCAAGTGAGTGAGGGTCGATCCCACGAGGATTGTTGGATTGAGCAAGCAATAGTTATCTTGCTAGACTTAGTTAGGCAAACAGTAAAAGGTGGTTGTTGTTGTAGACGCATAAACAGTAAAATAGCAAGTAAAAAAAATAAATAAATAGATTTGGAGTAAAATAATGATGAGAAAATAGTTAAAGCTTCGGAGATGTTTACTTTTCCGAATTAAAATGTCTTACCAACTATTTTAACAATGAGTGATTCATTCTATGACAAACCATAAGTAGATCTTCAAGAACAAGTTGGGTGAAGAGGGAAGCATAGCTAGAAACAAAGCAAGATTGGTGGCACAAGTATATGATCAAGAGGAAAGAATAGATTTTGATGAATCCTTTGCCCTTGTGACCCGGATGGAAGATATAAGGCTTCTTCTAGCTTATGTTGCCCATTGTGGTTTTAAGTTATTTCAAATGGATGTGAAATGTGCATTTTTTTAATGGAGTAATTGATAGAGAAGTGTATGTGGCACAGCCACCTGGTTTTGAAAATAAAGAGTTTCCAAATCATGTCTTCAAACTTTCGAAAGCTCTTTATTGATTAAGATAAGCTCCTCGAGCTTGGTATGAAAGACTCAGTTCTTTCCTTTTGAAAAATGAATTTCTAAGAGGCACCACAGACACTACCCTATTCACTAAAAATTTACATGATTCTTTCATTTTAGTCCAAATTTATGTTGATGACATTATCTTTGGATCAGCTAATGAAACCCTTTGTGTTGAATTTGGAAAACTCATGAAAAGTGAATCTGACATGAGTATGATGGGTGAACTTAATTTCTTCCTTGGACTTCAAATTAAACAATCTGAAAATGGAATTTTTATTCATCAAGAAAAGTATGCCAAAGAATTAGTTAAGAAATTTCGTATGGAGAATGCCAAACCCATGGGAACACCCATGCACCCTAACTCAAAGTTAGAAAAGGGTGAAACTAAGAAAGATGTTGATGAGACTAGGTATAGAGGAATGATTGGTTTTCTTATGTACTTAACATCCTCTAGACCCGATATTATGCAAAGTGTTAGAATTTGCTCTAGATTCTAATCACAACCAAAAGAATCACATCTTTCTGCAGTTAAAAGGATCGTTAGATATGTTCACGGCAAATCCAATTTTGGTTTATGGTATCCCAAGACTAATGAGTTTTTTGTAGTTGGTTATTGTGATGCAGACTTTGCTGGAATAGATTAGATAGAAGAAGTACATCTAGAAGATGCTATTTTCTAGGAAGATCTTTGAATGTCTGGTCTAGCAAGAAGCAATCTACAGTGGCTGTAACACCCTAATTACCCTAAGCCTTATCTCGCACCGTAAATCAAAGATTAATCAAAGGTTATGACAAGTCTAAAGCTCATACGTATTTATATATAGAAAGAAATAATAATTCTAGAAGCCCGATGAAGAAATAAGCTCAAAAACAGAGTTCGAAAAGCGCAAAACGTTCACACGATACTACACTAATCGAGGCACAAGATATATGTACAGATATCAAGACATATATATATAGATATATCAAAGTATAATAGTCATAAGGATCTAGCCGCCGCCTGCGGAGTTTAAGTTGGCTAGTTATATACATACATACAGAGTTTTGAAAGTAAAACAGCTTATACAATATCTCTCTCAAAGTAAGCCTCTGAGGGATAGACAACTACAAAAGTGAGAGATCTACACAAAATAAACCAAAAGACTTCCAAAACATAGCAAGGATCCTCCGCTTTGTCACCATCAAGCAACTCACCGAGGTGGGTTGCGACCTGCATCTGAAAAATAACAACAGAATATGGTGTGAGAATCGGAGGTTCTCAGTATAGTAACAGTGCCCAGTGATGTAAGATATAAGACTCCGGGACGCCAGAGGAAATCTTAGAACTTCATATCCACCATAAGATTCTAGCTTAAAACATAATTAAACTTTAAAACATTAACTTTAAAAAGCACAATGAAAAAGGGAAATCTAACTTAGTGGATTTCTAATCTAACAATTCTCCGCTGTCCCACAGCCTTCGCCAGCCTAACCGCCATGCGATCCCATTGCCACCTCCTTCTGAACTTCCTCAATCCCAGTAGAATACACAGATAATAACAATGCAAGTAAAGCACAAGTATAAGCATATATATCAAGTAATTCAATAAGCATTTAGGCATGTTAAACACTTAGGCAAATAATACAAATTGACAAAGCAAACAAACAGATAGAATATGCACATGATGAATGCCTGTCCTATTTGGCTGTGATATCACATTGTCGGTTCAACTACCAACCCGACACATCTCCATGGAGATGTTGCCTTTCGGTCAAGAATAAAATGGGTACCCCCTAGGGATATCATGCCCCGGCCCACCGTCCAGGGATATAGTGCCCGCGCACACTCTTGTGATTCCAAAACGATATGAGCGGGATACTCTGTAACAGACCTCACATCTCAATGTAAGTGGGACTAACCACCGCCTTTACGCCACCACCGCGACCTCGACAGGAGGGATTAACCAAACCGTCCCTGCCAGGCGCCTAGCATCTCAACAAATCTCAGTTTAAAAACATTTCATCAGTGGTTTTCAAAAATCATTTATTTCAGTACTCAGTAGTTCACCACTTCCATAATTCGTACCATCAATCAACAATACAATGCTTTGCCATTTCACTCAACCGAATCTGTTCTCAGTACTCCAGAAACCTAAGTCTCCGTTTTCTAAATTCTTACAGAAATTCTCTAAAATAATTCACTAACTTATCTTTAGTATTATTAGATCCTAAGGATTACATTGTACTCTTAAAACAGTATGGAAGGAAGTTTAGAAAGTTAAAGAACCATTGGAAACGAAGAAAAAGCATTTTTCTGAAAAACAGGGTCTATGCGTACACATGCATGCAACTTTTCCCATTTCGCGAGCGCATAGGTGCCAAACAGAATTGCACATATGCGTATGGGGTGTTTCACGTACGCATACACCTCCAGGTTTTATCCTTTTCGCGTACGCCTACACATGTATGCGTACGCATGAGTGGCAAACAGAATGTCACATATGCGTATGCGGTGTTTCGTGTACGCATACACTCCCAGAGTTAGAAAATTTTACAGAGTTGCAGAAATCAGTTTTAAACCCTAAACTTTAAACGTTCATAACTTCCTCTACAAAAATCCATGTTCATCAAAATTTATATCAATTTAAAGTTCTTTCAATGAACTTTAATTTAAAATAAATTTCAATAAATTTTGAAAACGGAGGCTCAAGTTATGATCCGTCAAAATTCACTAAAAACTGGTTTTCACCAAAATTCACAAGGTTCTCAAACTTCCAAATTTCACAACCAAACCAAACCAAAACCACATCAAACTCTAATTCACCTCAGAACTTACCCTTTTTATACCACATTTCACCACTCTTACCAAATTTTCACTCACATTACATACTCTTCAACCTCAATAATCAGTTATATCACAATAAAACCATTTTTTTCAACCAACACACTCATAAATCATCATTCTATTCTTATCAATTATCCTAATCAACCTCATTCAATCTTATCACCAACCTTTAATACTATTATTAACATCCACAACATAATTCATCAAAATAATCAAAATCATCAAATCATCATTCAATCAAGTTCAACAACCAATTCATTCCAAACCTATCCTATGGGTCACTAGCCTAAGTGTCCAGACATATTATATATTACATAAAGAAAACCGAAACTATACCTTGGCCGATTTTCAATATGCACAAAATCACTAATTGATCACACCAAGCTCAAACCAAGCCACCAATTCAACTCCAAATGCTCCCAAATCTCCAATGAACATCCAACAAGCTCCAATATTCAAACTAACATAATACATTTCATAGAAATCAAAATTTAATACTTACAATATATTAATTTACAAGGGTTCTTGAGAAATCTTATCTTATGCACTGAAATTTAGGATAGAACCCAACAATCCCTCACTAATGGTTAGTACCTAAACAATCAAAACACAAATTTTACTCAAAACTAAAACCCACAAATTCAAAATTCTTAGGGCAGCAGAAAGGAGGAAAAATTTTGAAATCTTACCTATAAAAGTTAGATGAGAGTAACAGGCTCGGTGAGAGCTTCGTGTAGCCGCTGGCACGCGAATTGGAGCTCCGTAGCTCAAGTTACAAGAGAAAGAAGATGAATGTGAATAGTATTTCTTGTAACTCTCACCTCTCTTCTCTAACTTAGGATGCAACTGCTATGTTGTGTTTGAAAGTGGTTGAAATGGCCACTTAAATGGCTTTATATATGTTAGGCTTGGGCCCAACTTGGACCCGGTCCAACTCGTTAGTGTTTTTGGTCCGTTTAGCCCAATTTCGGGCCAAACCTTTAAAATTAGTGTCCGATTTTTAATTCTAAATATTTTCCTAAGGTTTTTTACTGATTTTAATTATTCTCGCACAGTACCAGATAGACTTAAGCCGGTACTGCCGGCTAATTTATCGGTACGCATTTTTACGTATTTTTTCGAAGAAAATTACATTTTCCAACTCAGAAAAATCTACTGAGTCTGAATATCATATTTAAATTTTCTAATTAATATCCTAAAATTTTGAACTTATTTCGGCAATTAAATTATTTTAATTAAGTGGTTTAATTAATTGCAGTTCTTACAGTGGCTTTATCCACTGTCGAGCCTGAATATATTGCTGCTTCTTCTTGTTGTCCTTAGTTGCTTTGGCTGAAAACTCAACTTGCTGATTATAAATTGAATACAGATAACATTCCCTTATTGTGTGACATGAGTGCTATAAATATTTTCAAAAGTTCAGTTTTGCACTCAAGGACTAAACACATTGAAGTGAGATTTCACTCAATAAGGGAACATGTTCAAAAGGGCAATATAAGCATCCAATTTGTTAAATCAGAGGATCAATGTAACACTCTTACTTTTAACACCTCATGATCGTACTAAAAGCTCATGCGTCACTTACCTCTAATATGTTAATTTAATATTATAATTATTTAATATTCAGCCTTTGCAAATATAAATCGAATCTTTGTTACGAATTGAAAAGTCTTTACTTTAATTCACTTAACCACACAATTATATCCACGTAATAATAGATACATAAGCTTATTCAAAACTTTCCAAAAGTAAGTCTTGCCCCTCTAAAATCTCAAAATGACAATTGACGAAGGGTAAAATCTCAACTAAACCAATAAACAAGAATATACAACACTTATATAAATATATACATATATATAAATCTTTGTAGACCGATCACAGCTTCGCGCCCAAGACTTCCTGAACCTATCACTGAAAAAGAAAATCTGTAGGGGGTAAGAACATCATCCTCGAAACAGTTCTCAGTAGGGACGGGAATATCATCAAAGCAAAGAAATACTTGCAAATAGAATTAATTTCATTATAAAACAATTTGTCCTTGAAAAAACTATTTGGAAAAAAAGCTTTATGGAGGAAACTTAATTTAAAATATCGTAAAGAAGTTTCATTTAATTTACAATTTAGTAAGGCGATTGGTTTAAAGAAATGTAAAGGACAAAGGACATGCCTAGGGATTTCCTATCCAACTTACCTCACTTACTCCTATCCAAATAATACATACATTAGAATACTCAGGCAACACCTAGTCTACCTGCCTCAACCTTCATTACCACAAACTAGAAACCACCCTCATCACACCTCCACCAAAGGTCTTCCAGATAAACATACACATACAAGAAAAACAAAGAAATCACAGATATGATTCAGGTACAGCAAGTAAAACAAGTAGCAAATAAACATGGCTAAGCAATTAGGCAAACCAAAACAAAAGCACACTCAATTAAAACATACAAATGCATATGATGCATGCCTGTCCTATAGTTACTGAGTCTCCTCTGTTGGTTATATAGCCAGCCCAACATGTTCTAGTAGTAAACCATTAGACAATCCTTCTGTGCACGCATCCTCAAGCTCAAAAATAATATCCATGGAGTCAAACTCTAAGCTCAATAATATTCCGTAGAGTCAGAATCCAAGCTCAATAATAGAACATTCAAAATTTACACACACACACACACACACACACACACACACACACACACACACACACACACACACACACACACACACACACACACACACACACACACACACACACACACACACACACACACACACACACACACACACACACATATATATATATATGCATGTCCATGGGGGAACCCAGGGAGTTAAAGTGTCCGGTCATATTTTGCAACATAGGGTCAATAGAGTATCGAGTCTCAACCTGGAGCAAGTGGTGGCCAGCCACTACGTCTACCCAGGAAAACTCGTGTCTCGGATAACTCAAATTCATAAGCCATATGAATAGTTCAATCATAATTCATCAATATCCATATCATTCTCAATCTCATCTCATTTATCACCATACCTCAATCATACTCAATTATTATCCTCTTCCTCAATATTAAAATCACTATTAAACTTCCATCAAACCAATTGTCATTAAATTATGTCTTAATTCAAACATAACCTTCAAGCTTACTCACTTGTCCCCAAACTCTTGAAATTATACTTAAATTACTGTTTTAAAGTCTTTAACTAGTTAATCAAATCTCTTTTCGTTATTATAAAAAAATCAAATAAATTACAATCACCATCTACTATCCAACCCTCCTTAAAATCCATAAAAGTATCCAAAACTTATCTCTTTTGATAATTATTTTAAATCAAGTTCATTTTCGAAATCATAACCAAAACTCCTTTAAATTCTTAAAAAAATTTTGGCAGCTGTAAAACCCGGTCAAATTGTAATTAATTAAATAATATATTAAATAGGATCGAATATGGTTAGAAAATTTAGCCATTGGAATTTGATAATTTAAATATGATATTTGGACTCAGTGGATTTTTCTGAGTCGGAAAACATAGTTTTCTACGTAAAAACGTGCACTGAAATTTTGACCGACAGTACCGACTGAGATCTGTCTGGTATTGCAGCTAAGAAAATTGATTATAAGTAAATAAGGTTAAGAAATTAGGATTTATAATTAGGGAAGGTAGAAATATTTAAAATATGATTTAAAACTCTAATCTTAAGGGTTTTGGCCCAAAATTGGGCCAACGGGTTAAACCAAGTGAATCGGGCCCAAGTGGGCCCAAGACCCAACATATATAAACATTAGTTATGAGCATTTCAGCTCATTTACCCTAAAGCGAGGGTGTGGGGCGGATAGAGAGAAGAGAGAAAGAAAACCTAGCTTTCCAAACTTCAAATCACCATAACTTTCTCTCCGGAACTCTGATTGACGAGCCGTTTACGGCCACGCATCACTCTTCTCATTCTCTATAATTCTATCTAAGTTTTATGATGAGTATTCCACTGTCCTCTGTGCAATTTTCGTTTTCCCCCTTAAATTCAAGTTTGGTTATGGGTGTTGAGTAATTTTATGATTTTGATTGTTTAGGAGTGCTCTAGTATGAGCCATGGGTGATATTCGTCACAAACTTCAATGGGTTAAGTTAAGAAACCCTCCAACCCTTGTGATTTATCATTTTCATGAACCCTAGATTGATTGTAAGTGTGAAATTGGTTATGTTAGAGTATTGGTTGATTTTGGTGCACAATTGGGAGGTTGGTTTTGCTTGTGGAGCTTTGGTGAGGCTTGGAGCTAAGATTGGTGGAGACTTCCAAAGAATATGCTCAATTGGTTTGGCTCTAAGAGGTACGGTTTAAGTTTCATTTAAGTACCATGTGGTGTGATGAGAATTCCTAGGCTAGATTCCCTTAGGATTAAGTTTGGATTGTGTAAATGGTTGATACTAATATGTATAGTTGATATGTAATGTAAATTAATGATTGGGTTGAGAATTGTGTGAATTTGTATGTTTGTTGTGTTGAGAATTTGATGAATTGAAAAATGAATATTGATTTGTGGAATATGCATTTAAATTGTGAATTTGGGCCGGAGGCCGTAAATCTTGGACCAGAGGCCGAAAAGAGGTAAGGAAGGTAAGTGATGTGTGTATTGTGTGATGTCATATGAGATTGAATGGATATTGAATGTTGAGTGTGTGAATAAATGGGAAGAGTGTGGAATAATAAGAAATTAGGAATTTGGGAGTAGAAGGTGACGAAGTTGAATTGAATTGTGTAGATGAGGTAGCTTTGGTTTTGGTTGAGTGTAATTATGTGAATGTGGTTGAGTTGTGGTCATTTGGATGGGTGAAAATGAATTTGGCTTGTGAACATTGGAAAAAATTGGAAATTTCTGTTTTGGGTAAAAACTAATTTTTGACCAACTTCGACGGTCCATAACTCGGTCCTCGGAGTTAGAAATTCTTAAAAACTAAATTTTTATGAAAGTTTATTCAACGATCTTTTCAACAGTTCAGAAATGGTTGAAAAAGGAATTTCGTAGAAGAAGTTATGTGTGGCAAAAGTTTGAGGTTTAAAATGAAATTCTGCAGCTTTTTCAGACTTAGTAAAAGTTTTAAGAAAACGTACTCCGATGCACATGCACGGTCGACGCACACGCATCACTCACGATTTTTACTCTCCCATGCGTATGCGTGACTGATGCGCACACGTCGCGCTACCTTTCTGCTTCCCATGCGTGCGCATGGACGACACTCACGCGTCACTTCCTTTTTCCGCTTTCCACGCGTGCGCGTGGGTGACACGCACGCGTCACCCTGTTTTCAGTAAAAGTTGATTTTTGAGTTTTTAAAGCCAAATTTCAGGCTTCTAAGCCTCCATTTTCATCTTTTAAGTCCTAAATTTTTATACTATGCCTAGTAATGAAAAGAAGCTAGGACATGTGGTGACTTGCGAATGAAGTAAAGTGAGAATCAATGATGAATGATGAGTAATGATGATTGTATGAGTTGCTGAGGATGATGGTGAAAGTGTTGTGTATAGTATGAGCCGGATGGCTGTGATAAGAATTGAATTATGGCTGAGTATATATATGTATATGATTAATGATTAAATGTGATAAATGAATAATGATGGAAAATGTTGAATGTGATATGTGACCCAGGGTAGTAGGCAGTGGCATTGTCCACTTGCTCTGAGTATGAGATGGGGAAAGAGGATTATGATCAATGATTTTAATTATAGAGTTTTGAATGAATGTATGTTTCAGATGTCTGGGTAGTAGCAAGGGTTGTGGTTCGTCCCACTTACTCCAGGTCAGAGATTGTGACGCCTGGGTAGTAGCGGCAGTAGTGGTGATTCCACTCGCTCCAGGTTGAGCTTTCAAACACCTACCTGGGTAGATGCAGTGGCATTGATCCACTTGCTCCAGGATGTGGTGAAATATACCTGCCTGGGTAGATGTAGTGGCATTGATTCCACTTGCTTCGGGTTTGGTTTGAAACTCCTGGGGTAGATGTAGTGGTTAGCCCGCACTTGCTCCCAGTCAAGGTTGATTTGAGATTTGTGAGACTATCTGAGTTTCGAATTTCCTTGGGTAGACGAAGTGGGTCGGCTCCACTTGCTCCAGGTTGAGATCCGAGATTCTTTTGACCCTGTGTCGAAGATGTGGCCGGACACTTAGACCTTTCCGGATGAGCTCTCCCCATGGATATTTTATTTTGATCGATTATGATTTTGAGCTTGGGGATGCGCGCTCGCAGGGACTGTTCAGTGGTTAGCTACCAGAACATGTCGGGTTGGCTATGTAACCGACGTATGATATTATCAGCCATAGGGCAGACATTCATCATTTGCATATGTTTGACTTGTTTGGGTTTTTCTATTTGTTTTAGATTGCTAAATTGTACATATATGCTATGCTACCTAATTAAATGCTACTTGCTTTACTTGTACGTTAATTGTGTATTAGTTGTCTGTATTGCTTGTATTTGTACAACTGAGAGGTCCCTCATGCTGGTGTCGATTGACGCTGAGGGCTGTTCTTGTTGAGATGAAGTAATGATGTGATTAATTTAAAATGATAATTTTTGAATGAGGTAATTTGAGTTCCCTCGGTAGACGTAGTGAAGTGATTTCACTGCTCCAAGTGAGGTAATTTGAGCCCCTGGGTAGACGCAGTGAAGTGATTTCACTTGCTCCAGGTGAGGATATAAATTATTGATATAAAATGGCTAAGACAAAATAGCTGGTGACCGTTTTGTTTATGACTCTGATTCTGATTTGTTGGAGAGTTAGAGAGTTGAGAAGCATGAGGAAGAAGAATTAGATTTAGCATTTCCTTATGACAGTTGCCTACTTATGGATTAGCGAGAACATAGGATGAATATTTGGTAAAAAGGAAGTTTAGGATGCTTAGCGAGTTTTTATTACAATGCATTGTATTTATTTGGCACTTTTACCGTACTGGGAACCCATGGGTCGGGGGTTCTCATTTCGTATATATCTCTTGTTTTACAGATACAGGTCCAGGTCCTCAGAAGTGAGCTGTGATTCATCTGAGAGACGGCGAAGATCTTTATATTCTCCACTTTATATTTTGCTTAGAATCTCTCCCCCTTTATTTTGAAATGCCTATATTATGTATTAAACTCTTTTAAACTTGCCTATAGAGGTTTTTATGTTTCTTTTGGGAGAGATTAGGAGATACTGTTGTCAACTACTGTTATACTGTACCCTAGCTAGTCTAAACTTCGCGGGTCGCGACTAGTGGCTATTTACTTATGTTAATGTATATATACTGTCCTTCTCTTATTCTCCTTAATGCCTTTTGATGAGTTTGGAAAACTCCTAATTAAATTGATGATGATCAAACATTATTAATATAATTGATTACAAAAATTATTAATTTAAATTCTATTTCATATTTGCTAATTAATAATTTTTGTTGCTTACAGGCTATGGTAATTGGGCACAAAAGCAAATCAAAGCCCAAATTGTATTAAAATAATTTATTCAGCCTTGTGTGATATGATATACAATATATTGCTTGAATGTTATATTTGTTGGGCCAGTAAAACAGATTTGAAGCCCAACAAGGTGGCTGGTCCGAAATTAAAAGGGAATTAGGGCACTATGATTAACTTATTCTTTTAATATATGATGAAACCCAATTTCTTTGATACTTTGCTGCATGTTTCCACGGACACCACCCTTTCTCTCAATGGATTTCAAAATTTAATTTGCTAGCATTGGAAACATAAAAGAGAGAGAGAAATTGATTTGATTGCTTTAATGACACTACACGCTACTCAGCAAAGGAAAGTGGGAAACTTAAATTCACTCTTATTCTCTCTCTTTGTTACATTGATTATTGTTCAAATCCATTGAATATTTTCTTTCTTTTTTCTCCTTTCTCTCATAACTCTCGGTCACTTCCATCAGGAAAACATGGAAGCATTAGCAAGAAATCAGAAGCAAAAAGAAGAGGAAGCTAGAAGAAAGCTAAAGACCATTGTAATGATGGCAAGAAAAAGAAAACAAAAAGTATGTTGTGGCTAAGATCTTCACCATAGAAGGTAAGATTTGGTGAAGTAAGCTCAACATCTCCATACCAAAAATGGAAGAAAAAGATTTCGGTCAGAGAAAGAAGATCTCAGAGGCATGGGTCGTCTCTGCTTTGTGTTCACTCATCACAGAAGGTAGCTAGGAAGGCTACGTGAAGGAGGAAGAAAAAGTGGAGTAGGAAGAGCTGTCATGTATCAAGAAGCATCAAGAGCTAGAAATCCTTCTTGGAGTGCAAGTCAAGATTGTGGCCAGGATTGATGAAGCTTGATATAAAGGGAAGACTCAGAGGTAATTGCATGTTGGTTTTAGCATCCGGTTATCTCTCCTATCTCTCTGGCCGAACCGGTTTTACTTGAAGAAGAAGAAGTTTAGCTTGGTTAAATGGTTTCAACCGTGGAGGCTTCCCCCTCTATAAATAAGGGAGAATAGCCATGACTTGAAGCAAGGAGTGAGAGTGCAAGGCACAGAGTTCTCATAGCTACCTAAGCTAACAGAAGTTTTTCTCCTTCAATGTTTTCTATTTTGTATTTTTCTGTTTAATTTTGTCTGTCTTGAATCTCATGGAAAAAGGCTAACAGTGAGGTTTGTAAGAAAAAGCCATAGAGCAGAAAAAGGCAGAAAGTGCAAAATTAAAAGAAAAGCCATAGATGTCCTTAGAGGTCCTTTGTACATCTGTGTTGTGTTTCATGATTCTGTGAGAATCTCCTTGCAAGTTGGGTTAGCACTTAGCAGTTGAAAGCTTGGCAATAACCAAGTCAAGTTCAGAATTGGGGTTTAGATTCTGGACTTGTCCCGGATAGGAAGGGTAGTTCCTAGGGAGAATTGGTGTATGTAATCATGATGATTATAGTGAAATTCTATCATTGTTGTGATGGAGACTGGATGTAGGCTGCATTGCACTTGGCAGCTGAACCAAGATACTTTGTGGTGTGATTTTCTATCTCTCTTCTACTCCATTTCTGTTTCAGCTGCATAGGAGATAAAACTGGAAAATATCTCGTGCCGGGTTACGAGATAAAAAGAAAAAATCTCGTGGCTGGGTACGAGACAAAAATCAAAAAGTCTCCAGAAATTGTTTCAAAGACCAGCAAGTGTTACTAAGAAAAAAGGGGCTAAGATTCAACCCCCCTTCTCTTAGCCACTGAAAAACCATCACCTTTATCAGTATATTGCTTTCGACTTCACGCTTATCTTTTAGTTGTCAATACGTGAGTGCTACGAATTCGTGATTTTATTTTTACTCCTTTTTAGGCTTCTCGTTTAATACTCCTTTCAATTTTACTTATAAAGTATGTATTAAAAATCCACCTTGAGAGTCGTACCATCTTATTATTATTGACTTATGACTCCAGCATAAGGATTTGAATATTAGGGTGTTACAGCAGCACCTCCCCTAAAAACTAGGGTTCGCCACCCATCACGGGTCCCCTCTTTTCAACCTCGTCCCCTCTTTTCAACCTCGACTCAACAAAACCAACATTTCAAAACAACGTTTCTAAATCCGTCATTCAAAACCAATCATTTTCATTTTCAATCTAAAATCCAAAATCAACGTATTCTATCAATTTTACCAAAAACTCAGAAAACAAACAATCACCAACAGACATAACCTTTCAATCACAATAGAAAATCATTTATATCTCAGACATTTATCTATTTGCATTAATCTACTAAACTTATCAGATATTCAAAACTTAAAATATTTTTAATTTAAAACCAACCCCTACCTCAGTTAGCCAAGTCCGCATAACTTATCGTGGAAATTCCCTTTCCTTTTAATTCATGGCAACAGCGACAACATTAATCCCATGAAAATAGTAACAGCTCTGACGTCTCTTATAGCAACCGCAGTATTACAAATCGCAATTACAATAGCTGAAACAGCTTCAAGAAACCCAGACAAGGACATATACAAAAATTGAATTAGAATAAGCACACCAAAAATAGTAAAACATGTAAATGGTCTAGAATAAAAAAAGATATCCGACCAGAATCATTAGGAACAGCTCTGGTGTCGGCTCCTGGCGGCAAAAGAGCAAAAATCAGACCTGGACATCCGTCCTAGCGGCAATAGCATCACTCCGAGTGATTAAGGCAGCGGAGACACCAATAATAATCAGAATAGTAGAATAAAATAGAAGTGGAATGGATTTCAAGAACGAAAGAGGTAGAGTTACCGATGAATGTCCCGATTTCGACGGTGACGAAGCACAATGGTGGCGAGACGTTCCTCCTGTGATGGCGGCTGGGCAGTGACGGAGCTCCCACGAAGCCCCCTGTCCTCTCTCCTATACGCGTTTCCTCTCCCTCAGCTTAGACCAGCAGCTGAATCGACCCTACCAATGACCGCAAGGGCTCGTGCCGAGGACGACGGCAGTGAGGCTCAAGGCAACGGCGGTGACTTTGCACAGCACGGCGGCGGAACACAGCTTCAACATCCCTCGCGAGCGCTCTCTTTTTCCACCACGGACCTTCTCTCTCTCTGACGCATCTCTCCTCATCTGTGGTGGCATAGCCACGCTGACACGACAGCGCTTAGCTCGGCGACCCCTCCCTCTCTCAACACCAGCTTTCTCTCCCCTCTGTTCGACCTTCTCCACAACAATTGGTAGGGCGCGGCGAGGCGAGTCCCACCAATGCCGGCACGTCCTTCCTCTCTTCCTTCTCTTTCTTCTCAGTCCCCCTCCTCTCTGTCCCTTCTCCGATTCTCCCTCTTCTTTCTCCCTTTTCTTCTTTTTTTTTCTTTCTTTTAGAAGGGGATAGGGTTGGGATAAGAGTGTGGCAGCGTGGGAGTGGCGGTGAGGATTGTGTACAAGGGAATTAGGGTTTTGTGTTTTATTTTTAGGGTTATGATTTGATTTGGGGCAATTTGAAATTAGAAGTATTTTGGTAAATTGAGGTTTGGGTAATTTTAATAAAATTTAGAGATATTGTAATTTATTGAAATCTAATTTATTCCCAAAAATTATCTTAAAGATATTATAATTATCAAAACCTGATTTAATTATTTTTAATGAAATAATTTCTGAAAATAAAATCTCTAATAAATAAGTAAATTTAAAATCAACTCATAATAAAATTTTTCAAAAGTTCTTGGTCATACATTCTACCCATCTTATAAAAGTTTTCGTCCTCAAAAATTAAAGTAATACATAAGATTTTACATAGTTTTAATACTTTACTTTTGAATACTTTAGAAATGCAAGTAGTCTTGGCATATATATAAATTTTCAAATACCAGATAAGCCATAAGACTTAAATATAAGAGAAGAGTGTGGTGTAAAGCAGAAGTTACAAGATAAGCTCAAAACAAAGAGATTATATGGTGTCAACACTTTACCAAAACTTGAAGAAACACAATAAGGTTCAAATTTTCAAGATAGATGTTTGCAAAGACAATGTGGTCGACAGGCTAATGCTTTTGTTTCCTTAACTAATCAATCACTAGGTGCTTTCCAACCCGCTTATCACTCCGTTTCAAGTTCACTCGAATATCCAACGTTATTCCCAACACTTTATCTTATATGAAAAAGCTCCTCAACTTCTATTCCTTTCGAATTCTCATCTTTATCCACGCTCAACTGTTATGTTTGACTTGTAGCAAACTCAATCAACTGTTATGTTCGAAAACCTTAATATTCTAACACGTACTCAAACACATTAAAGCGGTATCACTATCTCACGTTGCTTGATCACTTAATTATCTATCGAGTCCTCATCCTACAGCATTGAGCTATTGAAAACTTAGACATCCTCTTAAGGACATTTCTTGCCAAACTCACGCGTCCTAACCTATGACGTCTCAGACTTATAAGGTTCACTTCCTCATTCACCAGTCATTCCCTGAAGAGCTAACACATCGGCTTCTATCTCTAAGGACCACGCGTGACTCTGGAATAAGCGCCAGTATGTTCAAAGAGATACAAACCTCGGGAAAAGAAAAATAAGTGACAAGGATAAGACTCACATGGATTCGGAAGGAGGCGTAAGGTCGCAGCTAAACAACAATGTACATGCATGAGGAAACATTCCAGAAAAAGTTATTTCGCATCTTAGTAAGAAATATTAAATCTAGGAACTCCAAAATAGACAAGAAAAGGGTAGTGATAAATTAGATCAAAATAAGCTAAAATCAAATCAGAGGAGCACAAGGTTCACAAGAATATGAAAGAATGATTCGAGTTACCAACAAACAAGGATGGTCAAAAGGCATGAAGTGTGCCGGAAAGAAAAATTGAATTGCATATAGGAAAGAATCTTGATTAAAGAACTCTAATAGAAACCATAGAGGAAAACGTGACAGTTGTTTACAAAATTCAAGAGAATTAGTAAAAAAACATAAATATTATGTCATGTTAAAACAAATTCAAGTTGAACTAGATTATGCAAGATTTGTAAAATGAAAAATTAGTTAGGATAAAGATAAAATATTTCCTTGAAAACCTCAAAAGATACTTTAGGTACATAATAAAAAGAATTTGCATAAAAACAACAGTGAGGTTGGTAGGAAATCAAGTTGTAATCCTTAGAAGGAATCTTGAATCTAAGAACTTCACTAGGTATAACAAGAGGAAAAACGGCATACTCATTTGAACCGATTCCGAGCTGAGTTAAAAAGAATACTAAAAATCAATGGTAGCGTTCACCAAAAATAGATAAACTCAAGAAGGAATGAATTCACTTTCTCGAAAGAAATTCTAAAGGTTTAGATAAAGTATTGCATCAAAACAACTCAAATTAAAATAAAATATGCAAAGTTTATAAAATAGAACTTAATTGAGCTATGAGCAAAAATATTATCACAAGAATCTTGAAAAATATTTAGGTAAGAGGAGAATCAAACCAGAATTACTTTGAAGATCCAAAACAAGAATTACAAGAGGGCACTATAAGATAGGATGTATTACGGCAAAACAGATTCAGATTTCGTCAATAAATTACATCGTTTAAGTAGAGGAATGCAGAACCTAAAGCTGTGATGTCAAGAATCTATGGGATAGCTAGGCGCATGTTCAGAGTAGAATACGCATAAGATGAAAAGCATAGAGCTAAGATATCAAATCATAACTTAGGGAGAGAATCTAAATCAGAAAATTTTGCTAGGAACAATAAGAAGAAAGATAATATATTGATCAAAGCAAGTTCCAATTAAATTAGAGTACAAAGTTCACATAGGAAAACACAAAATTGAAAACCATAACATAAAAAATCCAGAGGGTGATCAGGAATACAAATTGACAGAGAATCAAACCGCATCTCAAGAAAAACAGTGAAACAAGGAATTCCAATGCAACTGATAGAGGAAAAGATAACACCAAGCACAAATAAGGATCATATGTCAATGATAAACCATTATTTTATGATTTATATTGTGTTTAATTGTGTGGTTTTATCAAATCTTTACCCACTTATTCATATGATTAGCATGTATTTACAATTCCTTCCCAAAAGTGTTTATGATTGAAAACTTGCTTCCTAGAGACTTTTAATTATGTATTTTAATTCTCCTTTATCCCATTCGATGTCGTGATCCGTGTGTTAAGTGTTTCAGGCTTCATAGGGCATGAATGACTTGAAAATTAGAGAGGAAGCTTGCAAAAATGGAAGAAACACAAGAAACTAAGGAGATGACCAGCGAGCAATGACGCGAGCGCATGGCCCACGTGAACGCGCGAAATGAAGAAATCGCAACGATGAGAACGCGTGCCTGACGCAAACGCATGGATTGGAGTCTGCACGAATGATGCGAACGCGTGAACGACGCGAACGCGTGACAAGAAAAATCGCTAAATGACGCGAACGCGTGGACGACGCATACGCGTGACCTGCGCGATCTACAAAAATAATAGAATATGCTGGGGCAATTTCGGGCCGTATTTTGACCTAGTTTTTGGCCCAGAAACACAGACTAAAGCTAGGGAACGTACATAAACTCAAGGGACACAACCATACGCATCCGCACACATTCAGATTCATCACATTAGGATTACTTTAAGCTTTTAGATCAAAACCTAGATGTGTGTTACATTGACAGTTTATGCTTTTGCTTTGGATTTTGGATACTAAAGAGTCATTACCTCCGTGAAGATACTACTTTAGTTTGTTTCCTTATTCTTTACTCTTTTCAGTTGATTATTGACTCTATTCAAAAAAGTATGTTACGTTTTGAGTTTATTAATATATAGAATTATTTTTATTTTTAATTAATTTTAATTCTCTATTTAATTTCATTTAATTATGTCTTCTTATATTTTTATGATTGTTAATTTCATGTCAATGGAGTAGATCCTCCACTTGACATGGGGGTTGATTGAGAGGAGACACTTGAGTTGGAATGCTCAAGTGCCTAGTTAAATTGGACGTTGTTGGCTAATTCTGTATCTGCTAACGCTGGACCTTCCCAAGGGAGAGGACTAGGATTTGTGGGTAAGAGTTGGTTTAATCACTAAATTTTCATTTATTCAATAAGGGTTAACCTAATGAGAACAACAACCTCTTTACACTACAATTATTAATTCCATGTCAATGGAGTAGATTCTCCACTTGACATGGGGGTTGATTAAGAGGAGACACTTGAGTTGGAATGCTCAAGTGCCTAGTTAAATTGGATGTTGTTGGCTAATTCTGTATCTGCTAACGCTGGACCTTCCCAAGGGAGAGGACTAGGATTTGTGGGTAAGAGTTGGTTTAATCACTAAATTTTCATTTATTCAATAAGGGTTAACCTAATGAGAACAACAACCTCTTTACACTACACTTGAGAAGATTCCAACAAGGATGAAACTTCCACTTAATTATTCCCCTAGTCAAGGCCTTTTATTTGGAATATCAATAATTATTCTTAGTTTATTTTTATTGCTTTAATTCTCAATTATTTTAATTACTCATTATCAAAACTCAACTTTCTTGGAATTTTCTGATTAATAAATTAGCACTATTTTCTGAAACTCGTTGGGAGACGACCTGGGACTCATACTCCCAGTATTTTTATTTCTAGAGGTTGGAAGACGACCTGTGACTCATACTCCCAGTATTTTTATTTCTAAAATTTGTGACAACTCTTTTTAAATTGGTGAGGCAGATCTTAGCTGGTTAAGAGCTATACGTGCAACGCTATTCTCTTATTTGAAATCTCTTAATTGGTTGACTTCTGCCATGCACCAGTCAACTAACTTCAAGAATTAATTTCTAACGCTCCTAAAACCCGTTATTCGCATCACCTATTGATTCTATTTTATCTATGATAACCCACTAACTTTTCCATACACATAAACCATCAGCATTAAGTTGGCTAGACTTAACATTAACAGATATGCAATGATAAGTTAACAGCGTTAATCAATAGACAGTCATGTGCTTAAAGCTCTAATTCTTGTTATCTGGACAAGACTTACTATATGAGAAACACTCAGAGTATGCACTGAAGCATAGTCAGTCCATTCACAAGGCTCTAATCAAGATGAACTGCTCTAATACCATAATGTAACACCCATACTTTTAATACCTCATGATCGTACTAAAAGTTCAGGCGTCATTTACCTCTAATCCGTTAATTTAATATTATAATTATTTAATATTGAGCCTTCGCGAATATAAACTGAATCCTTGTTATGAAATCGAAAAGTCTTTACTTTAATTCACTTAACCACACAATTATATCCACATAATAATAGATACATAAGCTTATTCAAAATGACAACCGACGAGGGGTAAAATCTCAACTAAACCAATAAATAAGAATATACAACATTTATATAAATATATACATATATTGTAGACCGATCACAGCTTCGTACCCAAGACTTCTTTAACCTGTCACTGAAAAAGGAAATCTGTAAGGGGTTGAGAACATCGTCCTCGAAAGGGTTCTCAGTAGGGACGGGAATACCAGCAAAACAAAGAAATACTTGCAAATAGAATTAATTTCATTATAAAACAGTTTGTCCTTGAAAAGACCGTTTGGTAAAAAAGCTTTATGGAGGAAACTTAATTTAAAAGATCGTAAAGAAGTTTCATTTAGTTTACAATTCAGTAAGATGATTGGTTTAAAGAAATGTAAAGGACCAAGGACGTGCCTAGGGATTTTCTATCCAACTTACCTTACTCACTCCTATCCAAATAATACATACATTAAAATACTCAGGCAACACCTAGTCCACCTGCCTCAACCTTCATTATCACATACCAGAAACCACCCTCATCATGCCTCTACCAAAGAAGGTCTTTCAGATAAACATACACATATAAGAAAAACAAAAAAGTCACAGATAAGATTCAGTTACAGTAAGTAAAACAAGTAGAAAATAAACATGGCTAAGCAATTAGGCAAACCAAAACAAAAGCACACTCAATCAAAACATACAAATGCATATGATGCATGCCTGTCCTAAGGCTGATGAGTCTCATCTGTCAGTTATATAGCCAGCCTAACATGTTCTGGTAGTAAACCATTAGATAGTCCCTCTGTGTGCGCATCCCCAAGCTCAAAAATAATATCCATGGAGTCAAACTCCAAGCTCAAATATAATATTCCATGGAGTCAAACTCTGAGCTCAATAATATTTCGTGGAGTCAAACTCCAAGCTCAATAATTTTCCATGGAGTCAAACCATGGGATGAAACCCGAGCTGACATCAAAGAGACAACACCCCAAGCTCAAAAATATTCATATATGCATTCCCAAGGGGAACTCGGGGAGTTAAAGTGTCCGGTCACATTTTGCAACATAGGGTCAACAGAGTATCGAGTCTCAACCTGGAGCAACTGGTGGCAAGCCACTGCGTCTACCCAGGGAAACTCATGTCTCAGATAATTCAAATTCATAAGGCATATGAATAATTCAATCATAATTCATCATTATCCACATAATTCTCAATCTCATCTCATTCATCACCATACCTAAATCATACTCAATTATTATCCTCTTCCTCAATATTGAAATCACCATTAAACCTCCATTAAACCAATTGTCATTAATTATATCTTAATTCAAACATAACCTTCAAACTTACTCACTTGTCCCCAAACTCTTGAAATTATACTTAAATTACTGTTATAAGGTCTTTAACTAGTTAATCAAATCTCTTTTCGTTATTATAAAAAAATCAAAAAAATTAAAATCACCATCTAAGCAAATCAAGGGAATCCGACTCTCCTTAAAATTCATGAAAGTATCCAAAACTTATCTCTTCTGATAATTATTTTAAATCAAGTTCATTTCGACATCATAACCAAAACTCCTTTAAATTCTTAGAAAAATTTCAGTAGCACCTCCCCTAAAAACTGGGGTTTGCCACCCATCACGGATTCTCTCTTTTCAACCTCGACTCAATAAAACCAATATTTCAAGACAACATTTCTAAATCCGTCATTCAAAACCAATCATTTTCGTTTTCAATCTAAAATCTAAAATCAACGTATTCCATCAATTTTACCAAAAATTTAGAAAACAACTAATCACCAACAGACATAACCTTTCAATCACAATAGAAAATCATTTATATCTCAGACGTTCATCTATTTGCATTAATCTACTAAACTTATCAGAAATTCAAAACCCAAAATATTTTTATTTTAAAACCAACTCCTACCTTAGTTAGCCGAGTCCGCATAACTTATCGTGGCAATTCCCTTTCCTTTTAATTCATGGCAACAGCAACAGCATTAACCCCACGAAAATAGCAACAGCTCTGACGTCTCTTATAACAACTGCGTTATTACAAATTGCAATTACAATAGCTGAAATGTAACGGCCCAGACCACTCGCTAGCACGATATTGTCCACTTTGGTACACAAGGCCTCACGGTTTTGTCTTTGACGATAGGGATGATAGCCAAAGCCCTCCACACTCATTCGACAAAATGCGTCATGCTAAGGAGAGGTATCCACACTCTTATAAGGCATGCTTCGTTTCCCTCTCCAACTGATGTGGGACCATACAATCCACCCCCTAAGGGAGCCCAGCGCCCTCGCTGGCACATCGATCTGGGCTCTGGCTCTGATACCATCTGTAATGGCCCAGACTACCCACTAGCACGATATTGTCCGCTTTGGCACACAAGGCCTTACGGTTTTGCCTTTGACGATATGGATGATAGCCAAAGCCTTCCACACTCACTCGTCAAAACGCATCATGCTAGGGAGAGGTATCCACACTCTTATAAGGCATGCTTCGTTCCCCTCTTAAGGCATACTCCCATCTTTCTTCTTTGCCAGTAACACTGGTGCACCCTACAGAGAAACACTTGGTCGGATAAAGTTCTTACCCAACAGATCCTCTAATTGAGACTTTAGCTCGGCCATTTCCAGCGGTGACATCCTATAAGGAGCACTTGAGATTGGTCCAGCCCCAAGCACCAACTCAATAGCAAACTCAACCTCTCGGTTAGGTGGAAATTCATCGATATCGTCGGGCTCTGGAAACTCACACACAACCGGAATTTGTTCCAATCTTTGATCAACACCCGAAACACCCACGGTTAACAATAGAATACTCTGACATTTGGCCCCAGAACAATTCACCATCATAGCATTCAAGTAATAACTATTTAACACAACCGGCCCTTCTGTATCTTCTGGCATGAAGTACACCGATTTTGCAGAACAGTCGAGCAGAACATGGTTTTTAGATAACCAATCCAAACCCAGGATAAGGTCAAGACTGATCATTGGTAAACAGATTAAATCATGAAAAAAATCACGTTGTTGGACCCTAAATAAAACTTGCGGGCATCCTAGCCTAGTTACCGTGGCTTCATGGGTCGCATTATACACCTTTAGGTCATAACCTAAGACTACAATCTTCAATACTAACTCATGAGCTTTTTCAAATGGAATAAATGAATGTGTTGCTCCCGAATCAAATAAAGCATTTAAAGTTTGACCAGCCATTTCACAGTTACCTCGGATAACTGTCTCGGATCCCTCGGCACCTATAGCTGAGGTGGTGAACACCCGACCAGTCTACTGTGCCCTCCCAGCACCTTGCTTCTGCTTTGATGACAAGTCATCATATGCTAGCTTTTCAAGTATTTTTCACTTGTCTCATTAGGTTTTATGCACTTTCTTGCATTGTAAGTAAGTAATTTGGAGTGGAATTGCATGGTTTTATTGAATTAATCAACCACCCTTTAATGGACAAAAAATCATGAGGTTTAAGCTAAAATTAATTGGTTTTTTTGAATGAATTTTAAACCTTGTGAATTTGGTGGTGCTTTGATTGGTTGTTTTGATTATTTGTAGGTGAAGAAAAAAAGAAAACAAGAAAGCGTGGCCTAAGAAGCATAGCCCAAGGAAGAGAAAAGTGTAGCGCAATCAAAGACAAGGGCCATAGAGCTCTTACCAAGAGCTCAGCGCTCTCATAAGGAGCGCTACTCAATGGACCAAGGCCAAGCAAAAGGAAAGCTAAGCTCTCCTTGTGAACCGAGCACTACAATGTGACAAGGAAACAAGGCAAAACTTCAAAGCTGCGCTCTTGCCAAGAGCTTTATCGGGCATCCTCCAAAATAAATTCAAGAAGAAAAGTTTGCTAAGTGAGGACACCAAGGTTCGAACTCATGAGCAAGGGGAAGTAAGGGAGCGCTACTCTCCAAGAAATTAAGCCAAACTTGGCTGAATTACACTCCACAAGATTCGAACCATGCACCTCAAGGAAGCAAGAAGAGAGGCGCCACTTTGTGCACAAAAGAAAGGGGTCACCAAATGCCTCCACTAAGGTTCGAAACTGGGACCCCATGACCAAGCAAGGAGCGCTCAACTCTTGCCATGAACCGAGCGTTATAGCTTGTCACGCTAGCAATGTGTGACACGGCCAGGGAAGGCTTGGTGCGCAATGCTTGACACGACAAGGAGCTTGGTGCGCAACACACAAGCAACATGGAAGCTAGGCTCTCCCCATGAACCAAGCTTGATCCTGGGAGTGTGACCCATAGCCCACAAATTCAACCAAAATTCCAATTTAATTCAATTCTTCACCAAATTAAAAAGTCCACTCCAAATTCTAAAATCCAAAAATAGGAAGTGTATAAATAGAAGTTAGTTTGAGTTAGAGATGACCTTTTTGCTTACTTTTGAATTTTCCATTTTATTTTCTAGCTTTGGAGGTTTGGAAATTGAGGAGAGAATTGAATTCTCTCTTCTTTTTTGTTCTTGCCTCTATTCTCTTCATCTTTGTTTTGAGTCTTGGATTAAGAATTGAAGGAATTCTATTTCAATCTTGATTTAAGATCTCTCTTGTTACTTCCTGCATAATTTCAAAGAATTGTGGTTTGGATCTAAGTTCTCTTTACTGTTTTCATCTCTACTTCTTCTGCAATCTGCCTTTTACTTCTCTGCAATTATTCTCTTGTTGGATCAAGGAAGGATTTGAGATCTAGACTTGTTTTCTAGTCTCCTCTACCCCTGAGATCTTCAACTTCCCTTTAGCTATTGCAATTAAGCTACATTTTACTTTCTGTTTGGTTTCTCAAGTAATTCCTCTTTTCTGTTTAGATTTATTGCATTTTAATTCATCCTTTACTTCTCTGTTTAATGCCATTTTACTTTCTCTTGCTTAATTTCTGCAATCCCAACTCCCAAATCCTTTTATGATTCAAGCAATTTAAATTTCTTGCACTCTAAGCTTCTGTCATTTATATTTCTTGCAATTTAAGTTTCTGTCATTTATATTACTTGCACTTTAAGATTCAGCTTCTTTATTTCTTTTGCTCTTTAATTTACTGTCAATCGTCCCTCTTCCCTTATATTTCATACAATTTAGCTTCTGTTAGATACAAATCACTCAAATAAACTCTTGTTCGCTTGACTAAATCAACCACCTAACTAAAATTTCTCAATCCTTCAATCCCTGTGGGATCGACCTCACTCATATGAGTTATTATTACTTGATGCGACCCGGTACATGGTATGCGAAATTGTGATCCCTGAGGTTGTAAAATTTGTTGTTCGTTTTCTCCCTGGCAATGGCACCAACAAACTGGTGCATAATACCATGGTCCAAACATAACTTCACAACTTCGCACAACTAACCAGCAAGTGCACTGGGTCGTCCAAGTAATAAAACCTTACGTGAGTAAGGGTTGATCCCACGGAGATTGTTGGTATGAAGCAAGCTATGGTCACCTTGTAAATCTCAGTCAGGCGGATATCAAATGGTTATAGTATTTTCGAATAATAATAATAAATATGTCTGTCACTACGCCTAGCACTCGCGAGTTTGAAGTTCGTCAAAGCCATCCCTTCCCAGATCCTACTCGGAATACCACAAACAAGGTTTAGACTTTCCGGATCTCAAGAATGGCCATCCATGGGTTCTAACTTATACCACGAAGATACTAATAACTCAGACTCGGTCCCCTGTATTAGATATCTAAGAGATACTCATTCTAGCTTGGTTGCATGTAGAATGGAAGTGTTTGTCAGGCACGCGTTCATAAGTGAGAATGATGATGAGCGTCACATAATCATCACATTCATCATGTTCTTGGGTGCGAATGGATATCTTAGAAGCGGAATAAGTTGAATTGAATAGAAAACAGTAGTACTTTGCATTAATTCATGAGGAACAGCAGAGCTCCACACCTTAATCTATGGAGTGTAGAAACTCTACCGTTGAAAATACATAAGTGAAAGGTTCAGGCATGGCCGAATGGCCAGCCCCCAAACGTGATCAATGGATCAAAAATACAATCCAGGATGTTCCAAAGATGTCTAATACAATAGTAAAAAGTCCTATTTATACTAAACTAGTTACTAGGGTTTACAGAAGTAAGTAATTGATGCATAAATCCACTTCCGGAGCCCACTTGATGTGTGCTTGGGCTGAGCTTGAAGTTTACACGTGGAGAGGTCATTCTTGGAGTTGAACGCCAGTTTGTAACGTGTTTCTGGCGTTCAACTCTAGTTCGTGACGTGTTTCTGGCGTTTAACTCCAGACTGCAGCGTAGAACTGGCGTTCAACGCCCTTTTGCATCGTCTAAACTCGGCCAAAGTATAAACTATTATATATTGCTGGAAAGCCCTGGATGTCTACTTTTCAACGCAATTGGAAGCGCGCCATTTTGAGTTCTTTAGCTCCAGAAAATCTACTTTGAGTGCAGGGAGGTCAGAATCCAACAGCATCAGCAGTCCTTCTTCAACCTCTGAATCTGATTTTTGCTCAAGTCCCTCAATTTCAGCTAGAAAATACCTGAAATCACAGAAAAACACACAAACTCATAGTAAAGTCCAGAAATGTGAATTTAACATAAAAACTAATGAAAACATCCCTAAAAGTAACTAGATCCTACTAAAAACATACTAAAAACAATGCCAAAAAGCGTATAAATTATCCGCTCATCAGTACACTTGCCGGTGAATTTTGTGTTGGATCATTTTCCACACATCATGCTTCTCCAGATAGTTTAAGGCCTTATGTCCCGCCTTACCACAAGAATAGCACAAGCCCCACCCGGCCTTGCACGGGACTCCCGGATGGTGACTTCCGCACCTAGCACAAGCTTGCTCACTCTGAGGCTACTTTCCAAATCTCTTTCCATGGGAGTTGTTGTTGTTTGACTTCCTGAAAGAGCCTCCCCGCTTAAAAGGCGGACCTCTAGGTGCAAAGTTCTTCCCTCAATTCTGTGGGAATGATCCCTTGTGACTTCCCCTCTCGGCAGCCGCCTTCGTAACACACTCTTCAGCAACCCTACTCTTGTTCACCAACTCGGAGAAAGTCCTAATCTCCATTGGTCCTACTCAACTGAAGATAACACTCCGGAGTCCTCCTTCATACTTAATGAACTTCCATTCCTTATAGTCTCCCGGAGTTCCCTGACACATACGGGAAAACCTGAACAGCTCCTCAAACTTGTCAGTATACTCAGATACAGACATAGTACCCTGCTTCAGCTGTAGTAACTCAAGTTCCTTGGCCGTCCTTGTAGAAGTTGGAAAGTACTTCTTATAGAACTCATCCTGGAAGGCATCCCAGGTTATAGGGTTATCACCCTACTGAAGGAGACGTCGGACTCCTTGCCACCAATGCGACGCTTCCCCAGTGAGCAAATAAGTGACAAACTCAACACACTGCCCTTCAGGTACCATCTATGCTTGCAGTGCTCGCTCCATAGCCTGAAACCAGGTATCAGCTTCAGTCGGACTAGTGGTTCCCTTGAACTTAGGTGAATTAATGATAGAGGACCAAATTGTATAGGTTTGGATTTTCGTACTAAAAATAGGATTGACGTTGCAAGTATAGTCCAAACCCAACCATTGATCATCAATCAAATTATAATCCTAAAGATGTCACAATCAACACAAAATAACCGGGAGTTTTAAATCCCGGGTCATCTTCCCTTGGAACTAATGCCAACAAGTGCACAATTTTGGTTGTAGAAAACAAGGGATGTTTTTAATAATAAGGAAGCAAGCAAATAAAGAGATAAAAGAACTAGACAAATTGCAATTAATAAACTAATAAAGGAATAAAAGAACCATGTATGTAATATGGACAAGTAAAACTATAAAGTGATTGAAAAGTGGTTCAAAACATAAATGAAACCTTGACATGGGATGACTTATGGAATCCCTTCTTTGCCATAAGCACAACTATGATAATTATGATGGATTAATCTCACTAAGTCAACCCTTAACATCGAGGGATAAGTTAAGTGAGCATAATTGTTATTAATCCACAATTCCTAGCTAACTTACTAATTACCTTAGTAAAAAGTTAGCGTTAGTGGAAACAAGAATAATTAACAACCCAAGAATTATCACTAAATATTGGACATTATGGCTCTAGTAATCCATACACTCATTTCTCCCAAGCCAAGGGGTGGAAATTACCCCATAATCAAAATTGGTATTTCATCAAACACATAGAGCGCATAAACATAAAACATGGCAAAGTTGGTAAATTAATGAAAGCTATGAACCATAAATAATAACAAGCAAGCAAGGTAACTCAAACAAACATGAAGCAAGCATCAAACATCAAATTCATTAACTAGAAATCAAAATTGCAAAACTATGTGTATATTGATAAAGAAAATGAGAATGCAAGAAAGTGTAGAACAAGTAGTGCAATAAAAGAGGAATTAAAGAAATACTTACAATAGGAAAGTAAAATCCAAAGCCAAAACTGAAGTATAAAATGCTACATTAAAAACCTAATTAAAACCCTAAGAGAGAAAACCTAAAACTAAACTACCCTAAAACTACTCCTAAAAACTCTTCCGTGAAGTATGGTAGTGTATGGTATGATATATGGTTGCTTCCCCTTTCAAATATGCTCCAAAGCCTTAAAAAATGGGCTAAAAAGCCCCCAAAATGCGAGTCCACGTGCAATTTTAATGGAGGCACGCGCTGGTACCTGTGCGGACGCACAGGTCAGTGCATGAGCACACTTGCTGCTTTTCCTCCTGTGTGTGGGCACAGACCTGTGCGTGGGCACAGACCTGTGCGGACGCACAGGTCCTATTTCCATTCTGCCCTGAGCATGGACACAGCCTGTGCGTGGGCACATGTCCTGATTTTGACCCCTGTGCGTGGGCATAGAAGGTGTGCGTGGGCACAAGCTGAAATGCTTTTCTCTTTTGTGTTCTTGGTGCACGAATTGTGAATTACACTTTTCACAACGCGTACCACTAACCAGCAAGTGCACTGGGTCGTCCAAGTAATACCTTACGTGAGTAAGGGTCGAATCCCACGGAGATTGTTGGTATGAAGCAAGCTATGGTCACCTTGTAAATCTCAGTCAGGCAGATATAAATTGATAATGGTGTTTTCGAATATTATATAATAAAATAGGGATAGAGATACTTATGTAATTCATTGGTAGGAATTTCAGATAAGCGAATGGAGATGCTTTTCGTTCTTCTGAACCTCTGCTTTCCTGCTATCTTCATCCAATCAGTCTCATTCCTTTCCATGGCTGGCTTTATGTGATACATCACCACTGTCAATGGCTACTTTCGGTCATCAAGTTTAGACCTTCTGGATTCTCTTGAATGCCGCCATCATTCTAGCTTACGCCACGAAGATTCTGGTTAGGAGATCTAAGAGATATTCATTCTAGCTTATTTCATGTAGAACGGAAGTGTTTGTCAGGCACGCGTTCATAAGGGAGAAGGATGATGAGCTTCACACATAATCATCACCTTCATCATGTTCTTGGGTGCGAATGGATATCTTAGAAGAGAAATAAGAAGAAATGAATAGAAAACAGTAGTACTTTGCATTAATCTTTGAGGAACAGCAGAGCTCCACACCTTAATCTATGGAGTGTAGAAACTCTACCGTTAAAAATACATAAGTGAAGGTCCAGGCATGGCCGAGATGGACAGCCCCCTAAAACGTGATCAAAGGATCATAAGGTAATCCAAAGATGCCTAATACAATAGTAAGAGGTCCTATTTATAATAAACTAGCTACTAGGGTTTACATGAGTAAGTATTTGATGTATAAATCCACTTCTGGGGCCCACTTGGTGTGTGTTTGGGCTGAGCTTAAGTGTTGCACATGCAGAGGCCATTTGTGGAGTTGAACGCCAGTTTTT
>NC_029787.2:107645103-107645232 GCF_000816755.2 Arachis ipaensis | reverse complement strand
TTTTCATGGAGCATGATGGAGTGCTCTTGATGTTCCACCCTTAATTGTTTCCAATAATTGTGTGGAAGAAAATGTATCCCCTAAGGTATCTCAGGGATCTCTTGATTTGCAGTCAAATGTTCTACCACT
>NC_029787.2:107644772-107644992 GCF_000816755.2 Arachis ipaensis | reverse complement strand
TAAGCTTTTTCTGCTTCCTCTCCATGGTTGCAGAGGGAGATCCTTGAGTTTTAAACACAAGGGAGTTCTCATTCCATTGAAGGAATATTTCACCTCTGTCAACATTAATCACAGCTCTTGCTATGGCCAGGAAAGGTCTTCCTAGGATGATGGATTCATCCTCTTCCTTTCCAGTATCCAGGACTATGAAATCAGCAGGGATGTAAAGGCCCTCAACCTT
>NC_029787.2:107643022-107644328 GCF_000816755.2 Arachis ipaensis | reverse complement strand
GATTCACCTTCTTTCTGTTTGAAGGTTTGAACATCAGCTCTAAGCTTGCTCAGCTTTTGAGGAGGAAAGTACTTGGCTAAGAAAGCCGTGACCAGCTTATCCCAAGAGTTCAGGCTGTCTTTGGGTTGAGAATCCAACCATAATCTAGCTCTGTCTCTTACAGCAAAAGGGAAAAGCATGAGCCTGTAGACTTCAGGATCTACTCCATTAGTCTTAACAGTATCACATATCTACAAGAATTCAGTTAAGAACTGAAAAGGATCTTCAGATGGAAGTCCATAAAACTTGCAGTTCTGCTGCATCAGAGAAACTAATTGAGGTTTCAGCTCAAATTTGTTTGCTCCAATGGCAGGAATGGAGATGCTTCTTCCATGTAAATTGGAATTAGGTGCAGTAAAGTCACCAAGCATCTTTCTTATATTATTATTATTTTCGGCTGTCATCTCCTCTTCCTGTTTGAAAATTTCTGAAAGGTTATTTCTGGATTGTTGTAATTTAGCTTCTCTTAATTTTTTTTTTCAGAGTCCTTTCAGGTTCTGGATCTGCTTCCACAAGAATGTTCTTATCCTTGCTCCTGCTCATATGACAAAGAAGAAGGCACAGAAAAATAATAATAATAATAGAGATCCTTTATACCACAGTATAGGGATCCCTGTGTGAGTAGAAGAAGAGGGGGAGACAAATAATGTAATATAATGGAAGAAACACAACTGTGAGGAGGCTAGAGATGTGAGATGAGATGTTAGGATATGAATGAATAAATAGAATAAGATGGGAGAGAGAGAATTTTCGAAAATATTTTTGAAAAAGAGTTAGTGATTTTCGAAAATGGTTTTTGAAAAATGTTAGTAATTTTCGAAAATTTTTGAAATCAAAAATAGAAAATAAAAATAATTAGTTAATTAAAAAGAAATTTTTGAAAAAGACGGAAGATATTTTCGAAAATGATCAAAGGATCATAAGGTAATCCAAAGATGCCTAATACAATAGTAAGAGGTCCTATTTATAATAAACTAGCTACTAGGGTTTACATGAGTAAGTCTTTGATGTATAAATCCACTTCTGGGGCCCACTTGGTGTGTGTTTGGGCTGAGCTTAAGTGTTGCACGTGCAGAGGCCATTTGTGGAGTTGAACGCCAGTTTTTGTGCCAGTTTGGGCGTTCAACTCTGGTTTTGGATCCTTTTCTGGCGCTGGACGCCAGATTTGGGTAGAAGGCTGGCGTTAAACGCCAGTTTACGTCATCAATTCTTGGCCAAAGTATGGACTATTATATATTTCTGGAAAGCCCTGGATGTCTACTTTCCA
>NC_029787.2:107630932-107641515 GCF_000816755.2 Arachis ipaensis | reverse complement strand
AGGCCATTTGTGGAGTTGAACGCCAGTTTTTGTGCCAGTTTGGGCGTTCAACTCTGGTTTTGGATCCTTTTCTGGCGCTGGACGCCAGATTTGGGTAGAAAGCTGGCGTTTAATGCCAGTTTACGTCATCAATTCTTGGCCAAAGTATGGACTATTATATATTTCTGGAAAGCCCTGGATGTCTACTTTCCAACGCAATTGGAAGCGCGCCATTTCGAGTTCTGTAGCTCCAGAAAATCCACTTTGAGTGCAGGGAGGTCAGAATCCAACAGCATCAGTAGTCCTTTTTCAACCTCTGAATCTGATTTCTGCTCAAGTCCCTCAATTTCAGCCAGAAAATACCTGAAATCACAGAAAAACACACAAACTCATAGTAAAGTCCAGAAATGTGAATTTAACACAAAATCTATTAAAAACATCCCTAAAAGTAACTAGATCCTACTAAAAACATACTAAAAACAATGTCAAAAAGCGTATAAATTATCCGCTCATGAGTTCTTCATATTTTTTCCATTTTTGCATGCTTTCTTCCACTTCTACCAAACTATTCTTGCCTCTAGGACCTGAAATCACTCAACAAACATATCACAGCATCGAATGGAATAAAAGTGGGATTAAATTGCTCAATTTAAGCACAAAAATGCATGTTTTTACATTTAGGTTCAATTTAGGGATCAAACACAAAAGTATGCTATTTTGGTGAATAAGTGTGAGTTTATGTGATGAAATCCATCCAATTTAAGATAAAATATATCGTCAAATATGGACTCATCAATTTTCCCACACTTAAACAATAGGATGTCCTCATGCTAAACCAAATAAGGAGAATGATCAAAGGGAAACAACTTATTGAATGCAACTATCTATATGCATGCAAGTATGTATATAATATATATACCTATATATGCTATAGTATCCTATTGAATTGGTAAAAACAAACAATCAAATTTCCAAGCAAGTATATAGACATATAGAGCTATGTAAAGAAGTAGCTCAATGCAATCAAAATCTAAAGAATTGATTCAACTCATCAAAAAGAAGCAACTTGCAAGAATGCATGATAAGAAGGTATGGAATCATAGAATTGAGTGATCGAACCCTCACTAGGTGTGTATGCACTCTAATCACTCGGTGTTTAGGGTTTAATCACTCAAGTCTCCTTTAATTATGCTTTCAAGGAATTGCTTTTCATCTAACAATCAACAAGTATTTGATGCATGTATGCAAGTATCATGAGGTCTTTAGAATGTTGTAATGGGGTTGGGATAAGGGTAAGATGAATATATGGCTAAGTGGACTAAAAGATTGAATCTTTGATTAGCTTAAGTATCCAACTCAACCTATATCAATCAAATCACAACAATGCATCCTTGCCACCCATTACTTCTTTTCACACACATTCATGCCTTAATTTTATTCAAAACACATATGCATTTCTTATTCATTTTTTTTCTTTGGGGCAACCTTTGTCCCCTCTTATTATTATTTTTTTCTTTCGTTTCATTTTTTTATTTTTTTTTCTTTTTCTATGACAAATGCATATGGTTGAAGCAAATTGATACATGAATGTGCACCCATTTTCCAAATTTTTCAATAATTTCTCAAAACAAAATTTTTCTCTACCAATGTTTCCCAAAATTTCCCCCACACTTAAATGACGCACACACCTTAACCTAAGCTAATCAAAGATTCAATTTAAAGTTATTCATAGTTTTTTACTTAGGGCTGTGATGTGCTAATAATTAGATTAAAAAGCTCAAAAGGGATTAACAAGGGTAGATGCAAGGGTAAGGCTATATGGGTGAGTAAGATTAATTCAAAGATGGCCTCAATCATGCTAAATGCAATCACAACATCAAATATTGGAAATAAAGAATCAAGCAAAACCAAGATTACAATCATAGAAGGAGCATAGCACATAATGAACAAAATTTGTAGTTATAATGTGTAACCACTAAATATAGCTCAAAAACTCACAAGGTATTTGTTCTTTCCTCTTCTATATTCCATCAAGAAATCATTCAAGTAAGTGTAAAAACAATTTCCAAATCAATTCAATAGAATGCCCTTGAAAGAAAATTCTTGGAAATCCTTGTTGTTTTTCACCAAAATTATTCCTATATGTATGTATGACGTGATAGATGCAATTTCAAGACCTTTCTTAGTTCTATTCCTAATTTTCAACATCGCAAAAACTAACATGAACAATTAGGACAAAATTGAACTAGGTGTTATACTATTCACATCATCCAATCACAACTTCTATCTATAAAATATATACCATGTAAAAGATGCAAAATGCAACATGCAATAGCTAGAAATAAACTATGCATAAGCTAAGATATATATACTAAAAGAAAATACAATGCAACAGTAAAAAATACTCCAAATATATACAAGAAACCTACTAAAAGAAATAAAAATAAAGTGCAAAGTATTTGGGAAAAGAAAGTTTACACCCTAAAATGACGAATCCTCCCCCACACTTAAGCGTTGCACGGTCCTCCGTGCACGAACACGATCCGGGAAGAATGTCTCTAAGTTCCTCCATCTTCAGCTGGCGGATGCGGGGGATTGGGTTGTGTGAAAACCGCCAAGTCCAATGTATTATTGGCATCTCCATCCTCAGTTTCTTCCTCTTCTTCTGGCTTCTTGCCTTCATGTCTCATCCTCAAAAAGAATGCATAAAGTATAATTAGAATTCATAGGGCAAGTAGCACAAAAAGGTAAAGGAGGGAGTAAATAAGCATCTAATTGAGGACTTTTGCATAGTGGTGTAGTTTGATAGAAAAATGAGCCATGTGTGTATTCCAATTATGCGTGCGGTTGGAACACACACACAACAGCCGGTTAAAATGGCATCCACACAATCAAAAAGTAAGCATGTGTTCCTCAATTAGATGGCCTAGGTTGCTATTAGAGAATAAGCAAGAGATGAGGCACCAACAAACCTAGGTAACCACAAAAGTGAATTGAGTATTTGATATTGGATATTGAAATTGTGCAAGCAAAAGCGCAAAATTAATAAAATAGCACAACAAGCAATAACTAATTCAATGATGAAGAAGAACTACTTATTCATCCTTAGGCATAATCAAATAATCACATGGTTAAGGTGTTTGTTACAAAAAGGTGACCAACTTAATAGAATCAAGTTAAGTCAACTCAAACAAATGCAAGGCATTAACAAGAAATAAGGACATTGTGATGTGATTATATTGACTTAAAATCCATGGTGAACAAGCAATTTAATTCAATTCACTAAATTTCATATGCACTCATAAAAGTTTCACCTAATATGCAACAAAATGTAATGTGCAAATCCAAGTAGGTGCTAGTAATTGAAGGCAAAGTATAAGTGTATCGATGAAATTCAATCAACAAGCAACCCAATCAAACAACAAGCAAACACTTGCAATTTATTTACCTAACAAACAACTTAAAGTAAAACAAATATAATTACTAAAACAAAAATGAGATGCAATGAAAACGAAGTAAAACAAGTAGAAAAGAACTTGGAAAAGGCAAGAAAAGAGAGGGATGGAAGTGGCGGAAGTGCTTAGGGCTTAAATGGAAAAGAAATAAAAATTTTGACCAAAACAGCACTTGTGCGTACGCACAGACATGTATGCATATGCACACTAGGTGAAAATGGGAGGGATGCACTGGCACAAGGTGTGCGAGTGCTCCAAACAGAACGGGGATATAGAAGTGTGCGCACGCACCAAGGTGTGCGTTCGCACAGGAGATTTTTTTGTAAGCAGGATCATGTGTGCGTGCACACATAGGTCTGTGTACACGCACAAGGGCGAAAAGAGTAGGGGTTCATGCGCACAGGCTGTGCCAATGCTCCCACCAGAGTGGTTGCAAGTTGTCGTGCAGACGCACAAGCCTGTGCGGCCGCACAGAGGGCGCGATAAGGAACATGCGTACAAAGTAACCACAACCAAACTCCAAACCAAGAGGGTGATAACTCATGGAGAAAATTGAAAATAAAAACTAAAGACATCAATTAACAAAAGAAACAAAATCCTAATTAATAGCAAAAATAACCAAACAACCAAAAAGTATCTATTCACACTATGGACATATTTACAACCAAAATATAGCACTTAAGACGCTAGCTCCCCGGCAACGGTGCCAAAATTTGATAGAGGACCAAATTGTATAGATTTGGATTTTCGTACTAAAAATAGGATTGACGTTGCAAGTATAATCCAAACCCAACCATTGATCATCAATCAAATTGTAATCCAAAAGATGTCACAATCAACACAAAATAACCGGGAGTTTTAAATCCCGAGTCGTCTTCTCTAGGAACTAATGCCAACAAGTGCACAATTTTGGTTGTGAAAAACAAGGGGTGTTCTCAATAATAAGGAAGCAAACAAATAAAGAGATAAAAGAACTAGACAAAATTTGCAATTAATAAACTAATAAAGGAATAAAAGAACCATGTATGTAATATGGACAAGTAAAACTATGAAGTGATTGAAAAGTGGTTCAAAAAAAAATGAAACCTTGACTTGGGATGAGTTATGGAATCCCTTCCTTGCCATAACCATAACTATGATAATTATGATGGATTAATCTCACTAAGTCAACCCTTAACATCGAGGGATAAGTTAAGTGAGCATAATTGTTATTAATCCACAATTCCTAGCTAACTTACGAATTACCGTAGTAAAAAGCTAGCGTTAGTTGAAACAAGAACAATTAACAACCCAAGAATTATCACTAAATATTGGACATTATGGCTCTAGTAATCCATACACTCATTTCTCCCAAGCCAAGGGGTGGAAATTACCCCATAATCAAAATTGGCATTTCATCAAACACATAGAGGGCATAAACATAAAACATAGCAAAATTGGTAAATTAATGAAAGCTATAAACCATAAATAATAACAAGCAAGCAAGGTAACTCAAACAAACATGAAGCAAGTATCAAACATCAAATTCATTAACTAGAAATCAAAATTGCAAAACTATGTGTATATTGATAAAGAAAATGAGAATGCAAGAAAGTGTAGAACAAGTAGTGCAATAAAAGAGGAATTAAAGAAATACTTACAATTAGAAAGGAAAATCCAAAGCCAAAATTGAAGTATAAAATGCTACATTGAAAACCTAATTAAAACCCTAAGAGAGAAATCCCAAAACTAAACTACCCTAAAACTACTCCTAAAAACTCTTCCATGAAGTATGGTAGTGTATGGTATGATATATGGTTGCTTCCCCCTTCAAATATGCTCCAAAGCCTTCAAAATGGGCTAAAAAGCCCCCAAAACACGAGTCCACATGCAATTTTATTGGAGGCACGCGCTGGTACCTGTGTGGACGCACAGGTCTGTACATGGACACACTTGCTGATTTTTCTCCTGTGCGTGGGCACAGACCTGTGCGGACGCACAGGTCCTGATTTCCATTCTGCCCTGAGCATGGGCACAGCCTGTGCGTGGGCATAGAAGGTGTACGTGGGCACAGGCTGAAATGCTTTTCTCTTTTGTTTTCTTCATATTTTCTCCCTTTTTGCATGCTTTCTTCCACTTCTACCAAACCATTCTTGCCTCTAGGACCTGAAATCACTCAACAAACATATCACGGTATCGAATGGAATAAAAGTGGGATTAAATTGCTCAATTTAAGCACGAAAACGCATGTTTTCACATTTAGGTTCAATTTAGGGATCAGACACAAAAGTATGCTATTTTGGTGAATAAGTGTGAGTTTATGTGATGAAATCCATCCAATTCAAGCTAAAATATATCGTCAAATATGGACTCATCAATTAACCTTCAAAAATGTTGCCAGTGTCATCGGGCCCTGAGCTCCACCTCCATCATTGCCATGGTTGTTCATCTATTGTCCAAGGGCCGCAGCAGTGGCCTGCATAGCAACAGCCATATTCTCCAATGTCGTCATAAAATCTACCGGGTTATTTTGGTTAGCTCCCGGTCCCTGAGTATTAGTACGGCCTCTCCCATGACCTCGACCACATCTACAAGGCGCCATCTGGTTCCTATACACACCAAACAATCGATATTAAGTTGATCAGTCTCAATATCGGAAGTCTAGTGCTTCAAAGTCCCAAATGCATGCTCATGAATGTTTATGCCAGTTATATCAATTAGATATACTAATAGCACATAACACACATACAGAGAATACGCAGAAGCATAGTTAGTCTGTCCCTCAGGCTCTACAGGAACGAACTGCTCTGATACCATAATGTAACACCCTACCATACAGAGTCTTATGCTTAAGTCATAATTCAGAGAATGGCAAGGTATTACGACCTCTAAAAATAAAATTTAGTACGTATAGTTGTGTGAAAAATGTTTATAACTAGGAGCCTTTGAAGAAAAAGGGAATAAAACAAAATCGTAACTCGAAAGCGCAACACTCCGATTGATAACATAAAGAACAAGGATAAGATAACGCGAGATTATATATACACAAAAAAGAGTCAAAAATAGGAATATCAAAACTTAAAATTCGATTGCGAAGATAACCGGTTCGAGCATAGAAGTATATACAAATATATAAAGTAAGCACCCAAGGGAAACCCCGAGGACAAACTATCAAAACCTATTCTCCAAAACCACCTCTAAGAGGAGTCAAAACAGTATATTTATATACATTATTTAGTGGAGATAAAAGTATCTAAGTGAAAACATAAAACCAAAGTAAAGTCCCAAGGAACAAGTATCTTCGTTATCCAGAAGTCTCCAGCATGCCTCAGCGAGAAGTCTCACGTCCTACATCTGAAAACCACAAAATTCGCATTGGTGAGAACCAGAAGTTCTCAATATGGTAACAGTACCCACATATCTAACATGTAATGTCCTGGGAAAGCCAAAGGCAATCCTAGAACTTCCTCCAGATAAATCAAAGCTTATAAACAAGATAATCCATAAATGGCAACTGACTAAAGATTCTTCAGTCTATCTATTACTTCCCTTTCTAAGTCCTTCAAACATCCCAACCACAGGTAGGAGTATAATATTGCAAACACAGTAATTTAAGACAAGAGATATACAAATAGGAAACAGATACGGCATCTAGACAATTAGCAAGTAATATGCAGTCAATTAGGCAATTCCAAACAATTCACATAATATGCATATGATGAATGACTGTCCTTAACAGCTGATGATATCATCTGTCGGTTATATAACCAACCCTACAAGTCCTGATAGCTAACCATTGGACTGTCCCTCTGTCGTGCATCCCCAACTCGAGTTATGCTCAACATAATCATGATCATAATCATAATCCATATCCAACACCCTCACTGGTGTATATTCACGAAGGCGAGCTCATCCAGAACTTTCACAGTGTCCGGCCACACTTACGACATAGGTTCAGTAGAGTATCGAGTCTCCACCTGGAGCACGTGATGGCTAGCCACTACTTTCACCCAGGGAAACTCGTATCTCAGATAGTGGAAGTGCAACATTCAGATTTCATTCAATAACATATATGCATTTATACTCGGCCATAATCAATAATGGCTCCGCCGTAACCCAGCAACAACTCAGCCATCTGGCTCATAGTTCAATCCAAAACCAGCCAATTTATTAACAAATACAGCCTATCGGCTCATGGCACAGACAGCACTTCCACTGCTATCCTCCGTATCTCATATAGTCATCTTTGATCATCATTGATTATAAGTTTTTCCTTTCTTCATTCACAAGTTACCACATCCCCTAGCCCATTTCCCATTGCTAGGCATATTATAATGATTTAAGACATAAAGGGGGTGAGATCGGAGACTTAGAAGTATGAAATTTGGCTTTTAAAACTCAAAAATCAACTTTGGGATGAAAACAGGGCCACGCGTATGCGTCGCCCACGCGCACGCGTCGGTGAAAAAACAACCAAGTAATGCCTACACGTGAGCCAAGCATACGCGTGGGTGCGTTTGTGCCCCCATGCACAAAACTGGCACAATTCTGGCACAACTATCGAAAAAATGGCTGGGCATTTGGTGCAGTGCATCGACGCGCACGCATGGGCCACGCACACGCGTGGATGACGCATTTTGGAAAACGACGCGTACGCGTCAGGCACGCCTACGCATGGGGAGTATTCTGGTAAAAATTTTTCTAAGTTAAAAGCTGCATAATTTCGCCAATTAAACCCCCAATCTTCCAACGGACATAACTTTTTCATTTTAAGTCATTTTTCGCCCGTTCTTCGAACGGTATGAACATCCTGGATCCAATTTCATTTCTAAACAGTTTGGCACAAAACAGGGATTCGGAGTCCAAGTTATTTCCCATCAAAATATGCCCAAAAACCATATTTTCATACAAAACCACAAAATGCCATTTTGAAAATAAACCAATTTCATCCCTTTTTAAAATCAACCAAAACATACCAAAAATCAACATCAAGCCTCCTCAACTCATACATTAATATTTTTATCAAAAATCACAACCACCATGCCACCATTTTAACACATCTCAATCAAATGGCTAAAAATTCAAACATATTAACATGTCATACATCATTCCTCATCCCAATTTCCAATAATATCATTTCTAATCAACCATCATTATACATAGTCAATATCATACCCACCATCAACATGGTTTCACTCACAAATCCACCTCAATCATTTATCAAGCATATATCATAACATGCATTTTTCTCACACATCACACCATCAAGGAATCAATATTCATAATCACATATATGATCACATCATATATCTCAACCATTCCACAACATCAACAATTCAATGCCTATCTTAGAGCCTCTAGCCTAAGTTTTCACACCACATTACTTTTTAGATACAGAAAACCGAGACCATACCTTAGCCGATTTTCCACGCTCAGCCGGAGCACTTCTAAACCACTTTTTCACATGCTCTCAAGGTCTCAACACCTCTAAGAACAGATTTTTGCACACTAAAGCCCTCTTCCAAGCTTTCTAAAATCCCAATTAAGCTTCAATATTCACATACACACTACCTAAGCCACAATTATCATACCCAAACACAACATCTCAATACCTGATGAGCGGATATTTTATACGCTTTTTGGGGATAATTTCATATAGTTTAGAGTATGTTTTAGTTAGTTTTTAGTCTATTCCTAGTAGTTTTTAGGAAAAATTCATATTTCTGGACTTTACTATGAGTTGTGTGTTTTTCTGTAATTTCAGGTATTTTTCTGGCTGAAATTGAAGGAGCTGAGCAAAAATCTGATTCAGGCTGAAAAAGGACTGCTCATGAACGCGTGCCTGACAACCACCTCCGTTCTATATACGATTGAATGAGTATCTCTTAGATTCCTTGATCAGAATCTCCGTGGTATAAGCTAGAACTGATGGCGGCATTCATGAGAATCCGGAAAGTCTAAACCTTGTCTGTGGTATTCCGAGTAGGATTCAAGGATTGAATGACTATGACGAGCTTCAAACTCCTGAAGGCTGGGCGTTAGTGACAGACGCAAAAGGATAGTAAATCCTATTCCAACCGAATCGAGAACCAACCGGTGATTAGCCGTGCTGTGACAGAGCGCGTGAGCGTAGTTTTCACTGGAAGGATGGAAGGTAGCCATTGACAACGGTGATCCACCAACACACAGCTTGCCATAGGGGGACATGCGTGTATGAATTAGAAGACAGAGGAAAGCAGAGATTCAGAAGACAAAGCATCTCCAAAACTCCAACATATTCTCCATTACTGCACAACAAGTAACCTTTAATTTATGCTCTACTGGTTATTCACAATTCAATTGATAAACATAATTGACTTCCTGACTAAGATTTACAAGATAACCATAGATTGCTTCAAACCAACAATCTCCGTGGGATTCGACCCTTACTCACGTAAGGTATTACTTGGACGACCCAATGCACTTGCTGGTTAGTGGTACGCGTTGTGAAAAGTGTAATTCATAATTCGTGCACCAAGTTTTTGGCGCCGTTGCCGGGGATTGTTCGTGTTTGAACAACTTACGGATTATTTTGTTGCTTAGATTAGGAAAAATCTTTCCTTTTTTGGTTTAGAGTCTTTTATTATTTATCCCTTGTTAAAATACTTTAAACTTATAGCTCAGTTATTTAGAACGTGGTGTTTATGTTCATGATAATTGGCTATCATAATTTTTTAAAAAAAAAAAACCTTTTTCAAAAATAATTTTTCTATTAAATCTTGTGCCAAACTTTAAGTTTGGTGTTTTCAAAAATAATCTTTCTTAAAAAAATTTTGGTTTTTGAAGGTTTCAGCGCCAGAAACAAGGCAGGATTGGCGTTCAACGCCAGAAAAGGGCAAGAATCTGGCGTTGAACGCCCAAAGGAGGCATAATCCAGCGTTGAACGCCCAAAATGGGCACAATTCTGGCGTTCAGGCGCCAGGAACAGACAGTGAGTTGGCGTCTAACGTCACTCCAGCTTCTGACTCTGGTACTCAATTGCCAGTGAGGGATCAGACACACACAAGTACTGATAACAACCCCTCTAAAAAGTCTTCTTTAACCACTAAGGTTGAGGAATATAAAGCCAAGATACCTTATCCTCAAAAACTCCGGAAAGAGGAGCAGGATAAGCAATTTGCTCGCTTTGCA
>NC_029787.2:107629162-107630712 GCF_000816755.2 Arachis ipaensis | reverse complement strand
GGAGTTTTTGCTTATAGAAGGATGCCATTTGGGCTGTGTAATGCACCTGCAATCTTCCAGAGATGCATGCTCTCTATTTTCTCTGATATGGTGGAAAAATTTCTGGAAATCTTCATGGATGACTTCTCCGTATATGGAGACTCATTCAGCTCCTGTCTTGATCACCTGAAACTTGTTCTGAAAAGATGCCAAGAAACCAACCTAGTTTTAAACTGGGAAAAGTGTCACTTCATGGTGACTGAAGGAATTGTTCTTGGGCATAAAATCTCAAACAAGGGAATAGAGGTGGATCAAGCAAAAATAGAGGTAATTGAAAAATTACCACCACCTGCCAATGTTAAGGCAATCAAAAGCTTTCTGGGGCATGCAGGATTCTATAGGAGGTTTATAAAGGATTTTTCAAAAATCGCAAAACCTCTAAGCAATCTGCTAGCTGCTGACACACCATTTGTGTTTGACACAACATGCCTGCAGGCGTTTGAAATGCTGAAAGCTAAGCTGGTCATAGCACCAGTCATTTCTGCACCAGACTGGACATTGCCATTTGAGTTAATGTGTGATGCCAGTGATCATGCCATTGGTGCAGTATTGGGACAGAGGCATGACAAGCTTCTGCATGTCATTTATTATGCCAGTCGCATTCTAAATGATGCCAAGAAAAATTACACAACCACAGAAAAAGAACTACTTGCAGTGGTTTACGCCATTGACAAGTTCAGATCATACTTAGTAGGATCAAAAGTGATTGTGTATACTGACCATGCTGCTCTTAAATATCTACTCACAAAGCAGGATTCAAAACCCAGGCTCATCATATGGGTATTGCTTCTGCAAGAGTTTGATATAGAAATAAGAGACAGAAAAGGGACAGAGAACCAAGTGGCTGATTGGTGCACGAAATTGTGATCACATTAATGTAGTACTCTTTGTTATTGTATGGAATCATTATTATGGCTCTTTACTATGTGTGGACACAACTCCGTTCAACTAACCAGCAAGTGTACTGGGTCGTCCAAGTAATAAACCTTACGTGAGTAAGGGTCGATCCCACAGAGATTGTTGGCTTGAAGCAAGCTATGGTCACCTTGCAAATCTCAGTCAGGCGGATTTAAACATGATACTTTATTAGATTAAAATAAACAATAAAAGGGATAGAGATACTTATGTAAATCATTGGCAGGAATTTCAGATAAGCGAATGGAGATGCTTTTCGTTCCTCTGAACCTCTGCTTTCCTGCTATCTTCATCCAATCAGTCTTACTCCTTTCCATGGCTGGCTGTATGCAAGGGCATCACCGTTGTCAGTGGCTACATCCCCTCCTCTCAGTGAATCATATGCTCACGCACCCTGTCACGGCACGGCTATTCATCTGTCGGTTCTCGATCATGCTGGAATAGGATTCACCCTCCTTTTGCGTCTGTCACTAACGCCCAACAATCGCGAGTTTGAAGCTCGTCACAATCATTCAATCATTGAATCCTACTCAGAATACCACAGACAAGGTTTAGACCTTCCGGATTCTCTTGAATGCCGCCATCATTCTAGCTTA
>NC_029787.2:107627292-107628990 GCF_000816755.2 Arachis ipaensis | reverse complement strand
TATTCGGCCATATGGGTGGGATTGGGTGGGAGAGAGATGTTGATTTTTTGAAGGTAGTGGGTGTATGGATGTGAGTGGTAAATGGAAAAAAAGAAGGGATGATCATGAATGGAAAGAGAGATGATGAGGTAGGTGGGGATCTTGTGGGGTCCACAGATCCTGGGATGATCCTGTGGGGTCCACAGATCCTGAGGTGTCAAGGCATTTACATCCCTGCACCAATTTAGGCATGTAAAATGCCCTTGCACACAACTCTGGGCGTTCAGCGCCAGGATGCTCCCATTCTGGGCGTTCAGCGCCAGAACTATGCTCTGTTCTGGCGTTTGAACGCCAGACAGATGCTCCTCCAGGGTGTGATTTTTCTTCTGCTGTTTTTGATTCCGTTTTCAATTTTTATATTTATTTTGCGACTCCACATGATCATGAACCTAAGAAAACATGAAAAACAATAAAAATAAGAATTGGATAAACATTGGGTTGCCTCCCAACAAGCGCTTCTTTAGTGTCAATAGCTTGACAGTGGGCTCTCATGGAGCCTCACAGATGTGCAGAGCTTTGTTGAGACTCTCCAACACCAAACTTAGAGTTTGGATATGGGAGTTCAACACCAAAAAGACACAAAACAAAAAATCATCAAGATCAAACAAGAAGACTTACCAAGAACAACTTGAAGATCATGAAGAACACTATGAATGCATGAAATTTTCGAAAAATGCAAGATGCATATGCAATTGACACCAAACTTATAACATGACTCAAGACTCAAACAAGAAACAGAAAATATTTTTTATTTTTGTGATTTTCTAATTTTTTTTGGATTTTTATTTATATTTTTCGAAAATTTAAAAGAAAAAAATAAGGATTCCAAAATTTTTAATATGAATTCCAGGAATCTTGCCATGTTAGTCTAAAGCTTCAGTCCAGGAATTAGACATGGCTCACTAGCCAGCCAAGCTTTCAAAGAAAGCTCCAGTCCAAAACACTAGACATGGCCAATGGCCAGCCAAGCTTCAGCAGATATGGATACTTTTCAAGTATAGAATAACTAAGTGTGTGAGAATCTCTTCTTTTGTGATGGTAAGTTGAAACCCCAATCCAAAAGATTAGACATGGCTTACAGCCAGCCAGGATTCAACAAATCATCATGAAACACTAGAATTCATTCTTAAAAATTTTGAAAAAAAAAAAATTTTGAAAACATTTTTATTTTTTTCGAAAACAAAAGAGAAATTTTTGAAAAATATTTTTGAAAAATTTTTGAAAAGAAAACGAAAAGAAAATTACCCAATCTGAGCAACAAGATGAGCCGTCAGTTGTCCAAACTCAAACAATCCCCGGCAACGGCGCCAAAAACTTGGTGCACGAAATTGTGATCACATTAATGTAGAGCCAGAAAATACCTGAAATCACAGAAAAACACACAAACTCATAGTAAAGTCCAGAAATGTGAATTTAGCATAAAAACTAAGGAAAACATCCCTAAAAGTAACTAGATCCTACTAAAAATATACTAAAAACAATGCCAAAAAGCGTATAAATTATCCGCTCATCACTGATCATCCGTCCCGGATAGAGCCAGTGAAAGGGACGTCCCTCCCCTCTCTTGAGATCTCTGAGACGTTCCCTGATGAGCATCTATTTGCCATTCAGGAAGCACCATGGTTTGCCGATATTGCAAACTATAAAGCTGCAAGGTTC
>NC_029787.2:107612141-107627253 GCF_000816755.2 Arachis ipaensis | reverse complement strand
CGTGCTTGACAACCACCTCCGTTCTATATACGATTGAATGAGTATCTCTTAGATTCCTTGATCAGAATCTTCGTGGTATAAGCTAGAACTGATGGCGGCATTCATGAGAATCCGGAAAGTCTAAACCTTGTCTGTGGTATTCACGTAAGGTATTACTTGGACGACCCAGTGCACTTGCTGGTTAGTGGTACGCGTTGTGAAAAGTGTAATTCACAATTCGTGCACCAATACCCAAGCATCATAAAATAACAAATTACACTAGGGTTGAGAATCTTATCATACCCAAGGTTCAATGAGACAATATTACTCTTTTTCTTCAAGAGAGTTGGGTCCTATAACATCAAAGAGCCCAAAATCTCAACATATTTCTCCATGAAACTCGAAATTTAGGGATGAATAACTGAAATGATTTGGTGTCTTACCTCCAGAATAAATTTGTGGTTTTTGTAGAGCTCTTAGTGGTGAACACGTGGCCACAAACGGTGCAGCAATCGGAGCTCTAGATCAAAAGTTATGGTGGTTTGAAGATCAAATGAGAGAAAGAACTTGAGAGAGTGTTCTTCCCCCTTTACCTTCCATTTCAGCGTGTAAGAGTGCTATGTGAGGAGAGAGAGTGCTGTTTTAGGGTTCTTTAGGTTTAGTTAGATTGGGCTAAGAGCCCACTATGGGTCCGGTTGGCCCGGTTTGGCCCGTTCGGTCTAATTTTGATCCGATTTCTATAAAATTGGTATCGAAATTCTCGTCTCAATCTCCTCTATCATATTAAGCCATAAAAATCACATTTTTAGCTTTCTAGAATAAATTATCATTTATGAGTTAATTAGTCATTAATTAACTGGGTTTTACATTCTACCTACCTAATTGAGAATTTTGCCCACAAAATTCAAATTCAATTACCTGAGACCAAATGCGGGTAATCCGCTCGCATCTCCGACTCGAGCTCCCAAGTGTGCTCCTCAACACCGGCTCGACTCCTTGCTGATAAACCCCAAATTTGTGGTTTATCTTGTGCTTATTTTAGGGGATTTTATCACATTTTCCCACATTTATTCAATGAAATAGCATGGTTTTGTAATTCCCCATTTATTTGTGCTTAAGTGTAAAAACATGCTTTTTAGGCCCTTAAATTGGTGATTTGAATTCACTTTAATTCCATTCGATGCCTTGATGTGTTTGTTGAGGGATTTCAGGTTCATAAGGCAAGTATCGGATGGAACAAATGAAGAGAAAAGCATGCAAAAGGGAGAATTCATGAAGAAATGAGCTTTTAGAAAATTGAGGGCCACGCGCATGCGTCATGCACGTGTACGCGTGCATTGGAGATCTTGCAAGAGATGCGCACGTGCCCTGCACGCTTACGCGTGGATAGGAGTTTTTGACATCGACGCGCACGCGTCACCCATGCGTACGTGTGATGCTCGGCACGTGACCCACTTAAAGTGAAATTGCTGGGGGCAATTTTTGAGCTGCCCAGGCCCAAATCCAACTTGTTTCTGAGGGTATTTGATGCAGAATTGAAGATTGAGCAAAGGGGGGGAACTTAGTTGTAGAATAGCATCATGTAGCTTAGTTTCTAGAGAGAGAAGCTCCCTCTTCTCTCTAAAATTAGGTTAGGATTAGGTTAATTTCTCTTAGATCTAGATTTGATTACTTGATTTCATCTTTTTCCTTTATGAATTCTTGCTTCTACACCTTTATTCTCTTAGTTTGTGATGTTAATTTTACTTTTATGCCTCTTTAATGTTCATGCACTCATGTTGGATTTGGATCTCTTTTAATGCAATTTAATGTTTGATGTTCTTTTATTGATGATTTGAGTTGTGAATTTACTTTCCTTGCAATTGGTAGTTGTTAGATTTTATTCTTCCTTGCAATTTATTATGCTTTCCTTGTATGCCTTCCAAGTGTTTGACAAAATGCTTGGAAGGATTAGAGTAGATTTTGAGCATTCTTGGCTTGGAAAGAGTAATTAGGTAATCTTGAGTCATGAATATCCAACTCATGTTGGAGATCTAGAGTTGTTAGTTAATATGATTTCATTGACTCTAATCTCTTGCTAATTCCATTATTAAGTTGATTAGGAATTTTGGATTGAGATTAACTAGTCTTGTTTGACTTTCTCTTATGGAAGATAACTTACACCTTTTTCCAACATTGGAGATAACGAAATAGGATAAATTCTTGTTAATTATTATTATTATTAACTAGGATAGAAAGCCTATATTCTCAATCCTTGTCATGAATATCTCTCTCTATTAATTGCTTTCTTTAATTGCTCTCTTTATTTTTCTTGCCATTTAAATTCTTGCCCCTTTATCAACTAAACCCCTTGCACCTTCATAGCCAATAATTGACCACTTCATTTCAATTCCTTGTGAGGCGACCCGAGGTTTAAATACTTCGGTTAACTTTTCATTGGGGTTTGTACTTGTGACAAAACCAAATTAAATTTTATGTGAGAATTGTTTGTTGGTTTGGAGCTATGCTTACAACGAAGTTCTTATTTCTACAAGAGAAATTCTAGACACACGACAAATTCTCTTATATCAAATTTCTGGCGCCGTTGCCGGAGAATTGCAATGGTGCTATATTGTTGGCTATTGTATATATTGTGAATAGCTTGATTTTTGGCTTGTTTGTTAGTTTTTTCTAGTTGTAGGATTTTGCTCTCTTTGTTCTTATTGGTATTTGTTCTTATTTTCTCTTGTCACTATGAATTTTCATCCTGTTGGCTATGAGTGTGGTTACAACTATGTTGTAGAAGTTGGAAATAGAAGCTACAATGAGGATATGCATCAAAGATTTAGAGATCAAAGGTGGGAGGAGCCCCAAGCTTATGGACAACCTTCTTGGCAACAACCTCCTCTGACTTCTTATTGGTACAATTCAAATCTTGGTGCATATCAATCTAATGTATGTGATGATCCTCATTGTGGTTGTCAACCACAAGCATCATATGCATATGAACCCCCTCCTCAATATAACCCTCCACCATACTCACAAGCCTCATACCACTATTCACCTCCATATGACCCCAACCCATATCTACCATACCCAAGGTTCGAAAAACCGGACCGGTCATCAAACCGCTCTAGCTACTGGTTCACTGGTTTATTGGTCTAACCGGTGGTTCAACCGAAAAAACTGTTTTAAAATAAAATAATAAATAATTATAAATAAACATCCTAAAATATAAATATAGTATAATATAAATATTAAAATAATTCTCAAATAATTGACCACTTCATTGCAATTCCTTGTGAGACGACCCGAGGTTTAAATACTTCAGCTAACTTTTCATTGGGGTTTGTACTTGTGACAAAACCAAATTAAATTTGATGTGAGAATTGTTTGTTGGTTTGGAGCTATGGTTACAATGAAGTTCTTATTTCTACAAGAGAAATTCTAGACACACGACAAATTCTCTTATATCACTTGCTACTTTGACTAACAAAACCTCTTTCTCACGCAACTGTTTGATACTAGTATCGTCAATTCTGACGGGAGCCACCGGAAGTGTCAAATCTTCTTTTAACTGAACCGATTCAGGTTCTAACACATGGCTAATATCAGGAGTATACTTCCGAAGCTGCAACACCTGAAATACGTCGTGCAGGTTCGAAAGATGAGGTGATAGAGCCATTCGATACGCACCGGTCCGACCCTCTCCAGGATCTGAAACGGACCGATGTACCGAGGATTTAACTTCTTTGCTTTAATTTCCCTACCCACTCCTGTGGTTGGAGTCACTTTAAGGAAAACATGGTCTCCTTCCTCAAATTCTAAGGGCTTCCGCCTCTGATCGACATAACTCTTCTAACGACTCTGCGCAGTGAGTATCCTATCTCAGATTTTCTTGACTTGTTCAGTGGTCTCAGCTATCATCTTCGGCCCCAACAAGCCCTTCTCCCCAGCTTCATACCAACATAACAGACTTTCCGTCCATACAAAGCCTCATACGGAGCCATTCCGATGCTCGCATGGTAGCTATTATTGTACGCAAACTCCACTAACAACTTATACCGATCCCAACTCGCCGGTTGGTCCAAAATGCAAGCCCTCAACATATCCTCTGATGTCTAGATCGTCCTCTTGGATTGACCATCTGTCTGAGGATGGTAAGCTGTACTCAAGCTTAATCGGGTTCCGAAAGCCTTCTGAAATGCACCCCAAAACCTTGAAGTGAAACAAGGATCTCTATCAGAGATTATAGTAGCGGGTACACCATGAAGTCTCACAATCTCCTTTATGTACAACTGTGCTAACTCCTCAAGAGTGTAATTCATCTGAATGGGTAAAAAGTGAGCTGACTTAGTCAGTCGGTCCACAATCACCCAAACCGCATCAAAACCGGCCCTAGTCCTTGGCAATCCAGACACAAAATCTATCGCAATGCTTTTCCATTTCCATTGCAGAACCTCTAAAGGTTGCAATGTCCCGGAAGGTCTCTTGCATTCGATCTTTACCTTCTGACAAGTTAAGCACTTTGAGACGTATTCCGCCACATCATTCTTCATACCCAACCACCAAAACATCGCTTTCAAATCATGGTACATCTTAGTGCTCCCCGGGTGAATAGAGAATCCACTTTTGAGTGCTTCCTTTAAAATATCTTGTCGCAAAGTGCCAACATCCGACACAATGATCCTATCCTTGAATCTCCATAGCCCATCCTTATCCTCTGACACTCTCCACCATTTTCCTTGCTCTTTAGAAGTTCGGATTTAAAGTCACTTGTGATCTGCAATCGACTCAAGCATAGAGTTCCAGACACTTCTTGAACACCAATCTTCAGACTCTCGAATTCTTGAGTAACTTCTCTTCTTGAAGCATCATCCAAGCAGCGTACAACGACTTCCGACTTAGCGCATCCGCCACTACATTAGCTTTCCTCGGATGGTAATTCAACTCAAATTCGTAGTCCTTAGTAACTCCATCTACCTCCTCTGCCTCATATTGAGCTCTTTCTGATCAAAGAGGTATTTCAAGTTTTTGTGATCAGAGAAGACTTGGAACTTAACCCCATAGAGGTAATGCCTCCACACCTTCAAGGCGAATACAACTGCAGTAAGTTCTAAATCGTGCGTAGGGTAGTTAACTTCATGTGGTCTCAACTGTCGTGAGGCATACGCCACCACATTACGATGCTGCATCAGCACGCACCCTAGACCCTTCAGTGAGGCATCGCAGTACACCTCAAATGGCTCGTTTGGCTCTGGTAACACCAACACAGGTGCAGTGGTCAACTTTTGCTTCAACGCCTGAAAACTCTCCTCACACTCAGGAGTCCAAACAAACGGCACATCCTTGCGAGTTAACTTTGTCAACGGCAAAACTATTTGCGAAAAGCCCTTGATAAATCTCCGGTAGTAGCCAGCTATGCCCAGAAAATCCCTTATCTCAGTTACTGAGGTTAGTTGCCTCCACTCCATCACTGCTTCCACTTTAGAAGGATCTACAGTTATCCCCTGTTTACTCACCACGTGACCCAGAAACTTCACTTCACTCTTCCAGAATTCACAGTTAGACAGTTTCGCATAGAGTTTCTTTTCCTTCAATATCTGGAACACGGTCTTCAAATGTTCCGCATGCTCCTCTTCAGCCTTGGAATAAATCAGTATGTCATCAATGAAGACAACAACGAATTTATCCAGAAATCGATGGAAGACTCTGTTCATATAGTCCATAAATACTGCAAGAGCGTTTTTCAAACCAAAAGACATTATAGTGTACTCGTAATGATCATAACGACTCCTAAAAGCAGTCTTAAGGATATCCTCACCCCTCACCCTTATCTGGTGATAACCGGATCGCAAGTCGATCTTGGAGAAAACCCCAACTCCTTGTAACTGATCCATGAGATCGTCAATCCTTGGCAGCGAGTACTTATTCTTTATTGTGACCTTGTTCAGCTGCCTGTAATCCACACAAAGTCGCATACTCCCATCTTTCTTCTTTACCAGTAACACTGGCGCAACCCATGGAGAAACACCTAGTCGGATAAAGTTATTACCCAACAGATCCTCTAACTGAGACTTTAGCTCAACTATTTCTAGCGGTGACATCCTATAAGGAGCACTCGAGATTAGTTCAGCCCCAGGCACCAACTCAATAGCAAACTCAACCTCTCGGTTAGGTAGAAATTCACCAATATCGTTGAGGAACACCTCCGAAAACTCACACACAACCAGAATTTTTTCCAATCTTTGATCATCACCCAAAACACCCGCTGTTAACAACAGAATATCCTGACATTCGGCCCCAGAACAATTCACCAACATAGCGTTCAAGTAATAACTATTCAACACAACCGGCCCTTCTGTATCTTCCGGCATGAAGTACACCGATTTTGCAGAACAGTCGAGCAGAACATGGTTCTTAGATAACCAATCCAAACCCAAGATAAGGTCAAGACCGATTATCAGTAAAGAGATTAAATCATGAACAAAATCACGTTGTTGGACCCTAAATGAAACTTGCGGGCATCCTAGCCTAGTTACCATGTCTTCAAGGGTGGCATTATACACCTTTAGGTCATAACCTAAGACTACAATCTTCAATCCTAACTCATGAGCTTTTTCAAATGCAATAAATGAATGTGTTTCTCCCGAATCAAATAAAGCATTTAAAGTTTGACCAGCCATTTCACAGTTACCTCGGATAAGTGTCTCGGATCCCTTGGCACCTATAGCTGAGGTGGTGAATACCCAACCAGTCTGCTGTGCCCTCCCAACACCTTGCTTCTGCTTCTTCGGACAGTTTGTGGCCTTATGTCCCGCCTTACCACAAGAATAGCACAAGCCCCACCGGCCTTGCACGGGGCTCCCAGATGGTGACTTCCGCACCTAGCACAAGCTTGCTCACTCTGAGGCTGCTTCCCAAATCTCTTTCCTTGGGAGTTGTTGTTGGTCTTCCTGAAAGAGCCTCCCCGCTTGAAAGGAAGACCTCTAGGTGCAAAGTTCTTCCCTCGATTCCGTGGGAATGATCCCTTGTAACTTCCCCTCTCGGCACCTGCCTTCTTAACACACTCTTCAGCAACCCTACTCTTGTTTACCAACTCGGAGAAAGTCCTAATCTCCATTGGTTCCACTGAACTGAAGATATCACTCTGGAGTCCTCCTTCATACTTAATGCACTTCCATTCCTCATAGTCTCCCGGAGTTCCCTGACACATACGGGAAAACCTGAACAGCTCCTCAAACTTGTCGGTATACTTAGATACGGACATAGTACCCTGCTTCAGCTGTAGTAACTCAAGTTCCTTGGCCGTCCTGGCAGAAGTTAGAAAGTACTTCTGATAAAACTCATCCAAGAAGGCATCCCAGGTGATAGGGTCATCACCCTGCTGCAGTAGACGTCGGACTCCTTGCCACCAATACGACGCTTCCCCAGTGAGCAGATAAGTGGCAAACTCAACACACTGCCCTTCAGGTACCATCAGTGCTTGCAGTGCTCACTCCATAGCCTGAAACCAGGTATCAGCTTCAGTCGGACTAGTAATTTCCTTGAACTTAGGTGGATTAACCTTCAAAATAGTTGCCAGTGTCATCGGGCCCTGAGCTCCACCTCCATCATTGCTTTGGTTGTTCATCTGTTGTCCAAGAGCCGCAGTAGTGGCCTGTATAGCAGCAGCCATATTCTCCAACGCCGCCATAAAATCTACCGGGTTATTTTGGTTAGCTCCCGGTCCCTGAGTATTAGTACGGCCTCTCCCATGACCTCGACCGCGTCCACGAGGCGCCATGTAGTTCCTATATACACTAAACAATCGATATTAAGTTGATCAGTCTCAATATCGGAAGTCTAGTACTTCAAAGTCCCAAATGTATGCTCATGAACATTTATGCCAATTATATCAATCAGATATACTAATAGCACATAACACACATACAGAGAATGCACAGAAGCAAAGTCAGTCCGTCCCTCAGGCTCTACAGGAACGAACTGCTCTGATACCATAATGTAACACCCTACCATACAGAGTCTTATGCTTAAGTCATAATTCAGAGAATGGCAAGGTATTACGACCTCTAAAAATAAAATTTAGTACGTATAGTAGTGTGAAAAATGTTTATAACTAGGAGCCTTTGAAGAAAAAGGGGATAAAATAAAATCGTAACTCGAAAGCGCAACACTCCGATGGATAACATAACGAACAAGGATAAGATAACGCGAGATTATATATACACAAAAGAGTGTCAAAAATAGGAATATCAAAACTCAAAATTTGGTTGTGAAGATAACCGGTCCGAGCATAGAAGTATATACAAATATATAAAGTAAGAAACCCAAGGGAAACCTCGAGGACAAACTATCAAAACCTATTCTCCAAAACCACCTTTAAGAGGAGTCAAAATAGTATATTTATATACATTATTTAGTAGAGATAAAAGTATCTAAGTGAAAACATAAAATCAAAGTAAAATCCCAAGGAACAAGGATCTTTGCTTATCCAGAAGTCTCCAGCATGCCTCAGCGAGAAGCCTCACGTCCTGCATCTGAAAACCACAAAATCTGCATGGGTGAGAACCGGATGTTCTCAGTATGGTAACAGTACCCACATATCTAACATGTAATGTCCTGGAAAAGCCAAAGACAATCCTAGAACTTCCTCCAGATAAATTAAAGCTTATAAATAGGCTAAACCATAAATGGCAACTGACTAAAGATTCTTCAATCTATCTACTACTTCCCTTTCCAAGTCCTTCAGACCTCCCAACCACCAACAGGAGTATAATATTGCAAACACAGTTATTTCAGACAAGAGATATACAAATAGGAAACAGATATGGTATCTAGACAATTAGCAAGTAATATGCAGTCAATTAGGTAATTCCAAACAATTCACGTAATATGCATATGATGAATACCTGTCCTTAACAGCTGATGATATCATCTGTCGGTTATATAGCCAACCCGACAAGTCCTGGTAGCTAACCATTGGACTGTCCCTCTGTCGTGCATCCCCAACTCGAGTTATGCTCAACATAATCATGATCATAATCATAATCCATATCCAACACCCTCACTGGTGTATATTCACGGGGGCCAGCTCATCCGGAACTTTCACAATGTCCGGCCACACTTACGACATAGGGTCAACAGAGTATCGAGTCTCCACCTGGAGCACATGATGGCTAGCCACTACTTTCACCTAGGGAAACTCGTATCTCAGATAGTGGAAGTGCAACATTCACATTTCATTCAATAGCATATAGGCATTTATACTCGGCCATAATCAATAATGGCTCTGTCGTAACCCGGCAATAACTCAGCCATCCATCTCACAGTTCAATCCAAAACCAGCCAATTTATTAACAAATACAGCCTAACACCTCATGGCACATACAGCACTTCCACCGCCATGCTCCGTATCTCATATAGTCATCTTTGATCATCATTGATCATAAGTTTTCCCTTTCTTCATTCACAAGTTACCACATCCCCTAGCCCATTTCTCATTGCTAGGCATATCATAATGATTTAAGACATAAAGGGGTGAGATCGGAGACTTAGAAGTATGAAATTTGGCTTTTAAAACTCAAAAATCAACTTTCGAATAAAAATAGGGCCACGCATACGCGTCCTCCACGCGCACGCGTGGATGGCCAAAAGTTCATCGATGCGTATGCGTCGCCCACGCGCACGCGTAGCTGGAAAAACAACCAAGTGACGCCTGCGCATCAGCCACGCGTACGCATGGGTGTGTTTGTGCCCCACGCACAAAACTAGCACAATTCTGGCACAACTCTCGGGAAAATGGCTGGGCATTTGGTGCAGCGCATCAATGCGCACGTGTGGATGTCACGTTTTTGAAAAATGACGTGTACGCGTCAGGCACGCCTACGCGTGGGGAGTATTCTGCTAAAAATTTCTCTAAGTTAAAAGCTGTAGAATTTCACCGATTAAACCCCCAATCTTTCAATGGACATAGCTTCTTCATTTTAAGTCATTTTTTGCCCGTTCTTTGAACGGCATGAACATCCCGGATCCAATTTCATTTCTAAACAAAGTTGGCACAAAACAGGGATCCAGAGTCCAAGTTATGTCCCATCAAAGTATGCCCAAAAACTATATTTTCATACAAAACCACAAAGTGCCATTTTCAAAACAAACCAATTTCATCCCTTTTTAAAATCAACCAAAACATACCAAAAATCAACATCAAGCCACCTCAACTCATACATTAACATTTTTATCAAAAATCACAACCACCATGCCACCATTTTAATACATCTCAATCAAATGGCTAAAAATTCAAACACATTAACATGTCATACATCCTTCCTTATTCCAATTTCCAATAATACCATTTCCAATCAACCGTCATTATACATAGTCAATATCATACCTACCATCAACATGGTTTCATGATAAACCACTATTTTATGGTTTATCTTGTGCTAATTTGAGTGATTTTTATCAATTTTTTGCTCATTTATTCATATAATTTGCATGATTTTACAATTCCTTCCTAATTCTGTGATATAGTTGAAAACATGTTTCCTAGGCCTTTAAACTGTCAATTTTAATTATCCTTCATTACCATTCGATGCCGTGATCTGTGTGTTAAGTATTTTCAGGCTTTATAGGGAAGGAATGGCTTAGAGGATGGAAAGGAAACATGCAAAAGTGGAAAGAACGCGAAAAATGAAGTTTTGAGAAGCTGGCAGTGACGTGCACGCATGGGCGATGCGTACGCGTGCCTAGCGCAGAAGACAAGCGACGCGTATGCGTGACAAGGAATATCGCCAAACACGCGCACGCGTGACCTACGCATACGCGTGACATGCGCCACGTGTAGAAAGTTGCAGAAAGCGCTGGGGGCGATTTCTGGGCTCCTTTTGGGCCCAATTCCAATCTCAAGAACACATAATAGATGCTGCAGAATGGGGGAATCATGGAGAATATTCATACACTTCTCATTATTCACAATTGAGGTTTTAGATGTAGTTTCTAGAGAGAGAGGCTCTCTCGTCTATCTAGGTTTTAGGATTTCTCTTAGTTTTAGGATTAGCTTTTCTTAATTTTAGATTCTACTTTGCTTCAATTTAGTTTTATTCTACTCTTAATTGTTCTAATCCTTTAGTTTGGCTATTTCTCTTGTTGATTTATTTATTTTTCCAATTTAGCTTTATGAATTCTAATGTTAGACTTGATTTTCTATTTAATGCAATTTGAAGTATTTCAGATTTATTGCTTCTTCCTTTAATTGTTATCATTGATGCTTGCAATTGTTGGTTTTAGATTTTACATTCCTTATTACTTTTCTATGTTTTTATGTTATGCCTTCCAAGTGTTTGTTAAAATGCTTAGGAGGGTTTTAAGTTAGATTTTTATGTTCTTGGCTTTGGTTGAGTAATTAGAAACTCTTGAGTTATCAAACTCCTTTGTTGATTGATAATTGAAAGTTGATAATTGACTTGAATTCCACTAACTCTAGTCTTTCCTTTGGAATTGACTAGGACTTGAGGATTCATATTGATTTATCCATTTGACTTACTTTCATAGTTAGAGGTTAACCAAGTGGGAGCAATGAACAATTCTCATCACAATTGATAAGGATAGCTAGGATAGAACTTCTAATTCTCATACCTTGCCAAGAACTTTCTTAGTTATTAATTTAATTTATTATCATTTACATTCCTTGTTCCTTATTTCAAAAAAAAAAACCAAAAAGATACTATCTCATAACCAATAGTAACATACTTTCCTGCAATTCCTTGAGAGACGACCCGAAGTTTAAATACTTCGGTTTATTTTATTGGGTTTGCTTTAGTGACAACCAAATTTTTGTATGAAAGGATTCTTTGTTGACTTTGAAACTATACTAGCAATGAAAATTTATTGTGAATTCTTTACTAGCAAAAATCCTCTCATCATTTCACTCACAAATCCACCTCAATCATTCATCAAGCATATATCATAACATGCATTTTTCTCACACATCACACCATCAAGGCATCAATATTCATAATCACATATATGATCACATCATATATATCAACCATTCCACAACATCAACAATTCAATGCCTATCTTATGGCCTCTATCCTAAGTTTTCACACCACATTATATTTTAGATACAAGAAACGGAGACCATACCTTAGCCGATTTTCCACGCTCAATCAGAGCACTTCCAAACCACTTTTTCACAAGATTTCAAGGTCTTAACACCTCCAAGAACAGACTTTTGCACACCAAAGCCCTCTTCCAAGCTTTCCAAGATCCCAATCAAGCTTCAATATTCACATACACACTACCTAAGCCACAATTATCATACCCAAACACAACATCTCAATACCCAGGCATCATAAAATAACAAATTACACTAGGGTTGAGAATCTTACCACACCCAAGGTTCAAGATTACTCTTTTCCTTTAAGAGAGTTGGGTCTTATAACATCAAAGAGTCCAAATTCTCAACACATTTCTCCATGAAACTCGAAATTTAGGGATGAAGAACTGAAATGATTTCATGGCTTACCTCAAGAATAAAGTAATGGGTTTTGTAGAGCTCTTCGCGCTAAACGCGTGGCCATAAACGATGTGGCAATCAGAGCTCTAGATCAAAAGTTATGGTGGTTTGAAGATCAAATGAGAGAAAGAACTTGAGAGAGTGTTCTTCCCCCCTTTCCCTTCCATTTCAGCATGTAAGAGTGCTATGTGAGGAGAGAGAGTACTGTTTTAGGGTTCTTTAGGTTTAGTTAGGTTGGGCCAAGGGCCCAATATGGGTCCGGTTGGTCCAGTTTGGCCATTTCGGTCCAATCTTAGTCCGATTTCTATAAAATTGGTATCGAAATTCTCGTCTCAATCTCCTCTATCATATTAAGCCATAAAAATCACATTTTTGGCTTTCTAGAATAAATTCTCATTTATGGGTTAATTAGTCATTAATTAACCGGGTCTTACGTGAACAACTTCAAGAAACCTAGACAAGGACATATACAAAAATTGAATCAGAATAATCATGGCAAAAATAGTAAAACATGTCGAAAAAGATATCCGACCGAAATCATTAGGAACAGCTCCGGTGTCAGCTTCTAGCAGCCGAAGAACAAAAATCAAAATCGGACATCCGTCCTAGCGGCAGTAGCATCACTCCGAGTGATTAAGACAGCGCAGACACCAACAATAATCAGTAGTGGAATAGAATAAAAGTGAAACAAATTTTAAGAAAGGAAGAGGTAGAGTTACCGGTGAATGTCCCGATTTTGACAGCGGCTGGGCAGTGACGGAGCTCCCACAAAGCGCCCTGTTCTCTCTCATATACGCGTTTCCTCTCCCTCAGCTCAGACCGGCGGCGGATTCAACCCCACCAATGACGGCAAGGGCTCACTGCGAGGACGATGACAGCAAGGCTCGAGGCAACGGCGGTGACTTCGAGCAGCACGGCGGCAGAACGTAGCTTTAACATCCTTAGTGAGCACTCTCTCTTTTTCTGCACCGCAGACTTTCTCTCCCTCCAACGCATCTCTCCTCATCCGTGGCGGCATAGCCGTGCTGACGCGACGGCGCTTGGCTCGGTGACCCCTCCCTTTCTCAACACCAGCTTTCTCTCCCCTCTGTTTGACCTTCTCAACAAAAATTGGTAAGGCGCGGCGACAGCAACGGTGAGTCCCACCAGCGCCGGCACGTCCTTCCTCTCTTCCCTCTCTTCCTTTTCAGTTTCCCCCCTCTCCTTTCTGTCCCTTCTCTGTTTCTCCCTCTTCTTTCTCCCTCTTCTTTCTCCATTTTCTTCTTTTTTTTCTTTCTTTCAAAAAGAGATGGGAATAGGATAAGGGTGTGGCGGTGTGGGAGTGGTGATTGGGTATAAAGGAATTAGGATTTTGTGTTTTATTTTTAGGCTTAGGGTTTGATTTTGGGCAATTTGAAATTAGGAGTATTTTGGTAAATTGAGGTTTGGGTAATTTTAATAAAATTTAGGGATATTGTTATTAATTGAAATCTAATTTATTCCCAAAAATTACCTTAAAGATATTATTCAATTATCAATTTGCTAATTAATTCTCAATCAAGTATTTTAATTTAAAATATAAGATAATGTAATTAATTTTCTTTATTTATACATTTATTGTATCAAAATAATAATTGATTTGAAATCAAATATTCTAATTGAAATTATAAGATAATATAATTAATTTTTTATTTATAAAAATATTAGTATTAAATTTTGAAATCTCAATTATTTAAACCGAATCGTATAAAATTCTTATTATTTTACAACTGCTAAATTTTATAATTTAAATATAGAAAATTATTCAAAAATAATAAAATTGAGTAAAATTTCTATTTTAATTATCAAAACCTGATTTAATTATTTTCAATGAAATAATTTCTGAAAATAAAATCTCTAATAAATAAATAAATTTGAAATCGGCTCATAGTAAAATTTTTTAAAAATTATTGGTCTTACAATCAACTAGCTGATATTTTCATCAAACCTCTAGTTGAGGACAGATTCTGTAAACTAAGAACTAATCTGGGCATTTTGAGTTATGATTCCCTGTTTTAACCTTGCTGATATGTTGGTTGAAATTTTTGTCTCTCAGGTCAAGAGGAGACAATTCTGGGCAAGTGAAGAAACATTCTCCTGAACCGTGGTTTCTGGGTTCAATTGTGTTTTTGGGTTGCAAGTTCTGAATCATCTAAGACAACCTTCCAGTTCAGATTTCGTGTGGTCCATTGTGTTTTTTTAAACACCACCATCTTTAGGCCTAATGAGTGTTACATTTGGTTTGTGGGCTTTTCTATTTTGTCTTTTGTTTGAAAAAGTTTTCAATTTAAATTTATTTTATTATCTTTATTTATTTTATTTCAAATAAAATCTTTTCAACACGATGTCAAGTCTTTTCAAGAATTAGTCATAGCTTCTACACATTGATGTTTTCAAGAAACCTCTTTCTTGTAGCAGTTACCAATCTTCTTTCTTCATAACTCCTTGCATAACCTCTTCGGTTTCTTCCGACTATCATCATTGTGTTGATTTTTGCAAAACCATTCCCTCTCTTTAAGATGAGAAAGAAAACCGCTACACAAAGAGGTTCTCTCACTCAACTTCCTCGAAACCCTGAAAAAACAAGAACCTCCGCACATTCCAAGGATCCTACCT
>NC_029787.2:107604478-107610840 GCF_000816755.2 Arachis ipaensis | reverse complement strand
TCCTCCACACACCGATCCAATGGCTTGAACAAAAACAACTCCTAGGTACCCTTCCTCGTCCAAGCCAATGGCTTCACCCAGTGCTCCTTCTCGGCCAAGCACTTCAAAGGGGAAGCGTCCTATTGTAGAGGAACTCACTCTTGAACCTTCGAGACCTAAGCCTAGGTCAGTCCCTCAGTGTCCTCAAAGAGGTAATCCTCGCATTCCTCTTAAATTGGTTAAGGAGCCTCACAATATTGATCCTTTTGAACACAAATCTCAGTTTATGACCTCCCACTCCAACTACAACCCTCACTGTTTTTGCTCTTCCATGAACCATGACTTTTATGAAGGTGTTGTTGTTCATCGTTCCATATGCCCCACTGTTTTGGCTGACTAACCAAATCTAAAAAATAAAGGTTTTGTATTCGTTGAAAATCTTAAATTTCTGGACTGGAATCGATTTTTCAAAATTAAAAAGCCTGTTTACCCAGTTTTAGTTCCAGAGTTTTATGCAAATCTGACCTACCGTGAGGGAAGCATTCACTCGTGTGTCAAAGGTCATGAAATTGTTTTGAATAGTGAATCCATTAGTGACTCTTTAGAATACATTGATGTTGGTGTCTGTGCTTATACTGCGGGTAAGTGGAATGAGTGGTCAAGTGTTTCATATAAAGATGCTCTGGTTCATGTGTGTGAGAATATTTTTCTGATTGATGGCTTTACACCTACTCACAAATCCCTCGGCCCTCTTCGTGCCCAGTTACACCATATAGTGAACCACATTATTCTACCTTAAAGCAGCTCATATTAGAGGGTGTCTTTCTGAGATACATTGGTTTTATATGCTGTCATCACTAAAAATTTTGCATATTTAATGGTGAGGCATATGTTTGACTGCATAAGGAGTGACAAAAATATGGCTCTTTCGTATGACATATTTTTAACTTGCATCTATGAACAATTTGGTGTTGACCTGTCAAATAAATCATATGAAAATAGACACTCATATCTAAAAGGAGGTGGTTCAGTAAATTAGCACAAGAAAGGGCCTACAAGAACTGAGAAGGTAGTCCTTGATGATGATGATGATGATGATGATGATATACTCAATGACACTCATCCTCTATCTACCTCAGGAACTTCAGCCTCAACTGGTCATAAATCACTCCTCTTTGGAGTTGTGAAGGATGTTCTGCAAGAGTTTGTGAACCTATCCAACCATCTAATCTCTACAAGCAAACAAGAAAGGAAGCTTGTAGTCAAACACGAAAATTATTTGTAATTTTTAATTTAAAATAATATCTTTTAGGTTTAGCATTTAGTAATTAAGGAAGAGATCACTTAGGTTTAGAGACATCACATCTTCTTCTTCCACATCTTTCAGAAACCTATTTTCTTTGTAAAGTTATGAGCAACTAAACCTTCTAGTTAAGGTTAGGAGCTCTATTTGTTTCTATGAATTAAGGTTATTATTCTTCTATTTTAATTAATATCTGATTCAATTCTAAAGTGTTGTTTTCGTTCTTAATCTTATGAATCTAGGGTGGAACGAGAGTATAACCCCTTATTCTACATGAGTTCTTGTGATTCTCGAGAGATCTATCTCGCTTGAGCTACACCTTGAAAATACTCCTCCTAAACTACAATTTACCTAAGCTAATTAGATATGTGACATAAAATCCGGTTAGCTTTAGGTAATTGAGGTTTTTGTGGCGCTAAACTGGTTTTCTGAACTTCACCCTCTGATCTGAATTGAATGACCACGAGAGTGCCTTTTGATGAAGATTAGAGGAGATTAATTCTCTAAGAGATTAGGTTTTAATCACTTATGGTTCGCCATAGAATGAATCACTCATTGTTAAAATAGTTGGTAAGAAGTCTTCATCCGGAAAGATAAACATCTCCGAGACCTTAACAGTTTTCTCGTCATTGTTTTACTCCAAATATATTTATTTGCTTTCTTTACCTACTTTTTACTGTTTATGCATTTTACACCAACAACCATCTTTCATTGTTTGCCTGACTAAGTCCAACAGGATAACTATTGCTTGCTCAATCCAACAATCCTCGTGGGATCGACCCTCACTCACTTGAGGTATTACTTAGACGACCCGGTGCACTTGCCAGTAAAGTTGTGCGAGTTCTAATTTCGCGCACCAAGTATTTGGCGCCGTTGCCGGGATTGTTCGTGATTGAAAACTATCGGTTGTCTTATTGCTTATATTAGGTATTTTTATTAGTTTTCGTTTAATTTATTTTTCTTTTTGATTTTCGAATTTGATTTGGTTTGTTTTCTTGAATTTTTTATTTCTTTCTTGTTTATCTTTTCCTTTTATTTTCAAAATTTTGGTTATCTTTTTATTTAATTTCAAATTTTAAGTTTGGTGTCTTTTAGTACTTCCTTTTTCTTTCTTGATTTTCGAAATTTATCTTGTTTGTTTTCCTTAATTTTTTATTATTATCTTATCTATCTTTCCCTTATTTCCAAATTTCTTTGTTTTAGTTATCTTATTCTTATTTAATTTCAAATTTTAAGTTTGGTGTCCCTTTAGTGATTTTCTTTTTGGTTCAATTAATTTTCTTTTTAATTTTTGAACTCTATCTTGTTATCTTCCTTGATTTTTGATCTTTATCTTGTTTATCTTTTCCTTGATTTTCGAATTTTATTTTAGATATCTTTCATTTAATTTCAAATTTTAAGTTTGGTGTTTCTTTAGTTTTTCTTTCTCTTTCTTTTTGAATTTCAAATTTAAAGGAAAAAAAACCCTTTTGTTCTCAATTTCAAAAATTTTTAAATTAAATCTTCCATCTCTATTTTCAAATTTCTTTTTATCTATTTGTTTACTTTATCTTGTTTTATTCAATTTTTAAGTTTAGTGTTTTCTTTAAATTTTCTTTTTCTTTTTAAAATTCGAAAACTTTTTGAACCCCTTTCTTTCTAATTTTCAAAAATTCTTAGACTAAATCTTTCATCTTTATTTTCGAATCTTTTTGTTAATTGTTTACTTTATCTTACTTTATTTCTTTCTTAGGATATCTCACTGGGAGTCCTCTATACTCTGACATAGAGACTCCCACTTTTTCTTTGTTTCTTATTGTTTATAAGCAGGAACAGGGATAAAGACTCTCTACTTGATTATGATCCAGAACCTGAGAGGACCTTAAGGCGGCGTTTGCAACAAACCCAAGCTTACAAAGCCGGAGAGAATCTCACGGAATCCTTCAAGAAGGAAGCTAAAGTGACAACTATGGCAGCCAATCCGGACGTTGAAGAGCACACAAGAAAGGTTTTTGGCTCATATACTACACCCACATCTGACTTTTATGAGCGCAGCATATCCATAACTGCCATTGGTGCCAACAATTTCGAGCTCAAGCCTCAACTAGTCACTTTGGTGTAACAGAATTGTCAGTTTCATGGACTTTTACAGAAGGATCCCAACAACTTCATATCTGATTTCCTGCAGATCTGTGACACGGTCAAGACTAATAGAGTAAACCCTGAGGTTTACAAGCTCATGCTCTTTCTCTTTGCTTTAAGAGATAGAGCCAAGCTATGGCTGGATTCTCAGCCCAAAGAAAACCTGGACATATGGGACAAAGTGGTCACTGGATTTCTGGCCAAGTTCTTTCCACCACAGAAGCTGAACAAGCTTAGAGTGGAAGTCCAGACCTTCAGACAGAAAGAGGGAGAATCCCTCTATGAAGCCTGGGAGAGGTACAAGCAGCTGATTAGGAGAAGTCCTTCCGACGTGATCTCAGACTGGGCCATGCTAGAGATCTTTTATGATGGCCTCTCTGAAATGTCCAAGATATCACTGGATCACTCTGTAGGCAGATCACTACACATGAAGAAGATGCCTGAGGAAGCACACGAGCTCATTGAGATGGTTGCCAATAACCAGTACATGTACACTTCTGAAAGGAACCCTGTGAACACGGGGACTACTCAGAAGAGAGGAGTCATGGAAGTGGACACACTAGACGCTATTTTGGCTCAAAACAAGCTTATGTCCCAGCAAATTAACATGATCTCCCAACACTTAAGTGGGATGCAAGTTTCAGATATTAACACTCAAGATGCATCCTATGAAGGAGACGTCCTTGACACTACTCAAACCACCATGGAGAAAGTAAATTAAGTGGGTAATTCCTTCAGAAATCCCAATAATAATCCTTACACAAATACTTTTAATCAGGAATGGAGGAATCACCCTAACTTTGGGTGGAGAGATCAGTAGAGGCCTCCACAAGGCTTCAACAATAATTAGGGTGAAACTAATCAAAACAGGTTCAACAACAGACAGTTCCAACCCTCTCAGCGGCAAATGGAGACGCCCTAACAAAGCCTCTCTGATTTAGCCACAATAGTTTTTAACCTCTCCAAAACCACTTATAGCTTTATAGTAGAGACTCAGTCCTCAATTCAGAACTTGGAGATACAAGTGGGTCAGTTGAGCAGCAGGATACCTGAGAGACCTCCCAACACTCTTCCAAGCAATATAGAGGTAAATCCAAGGGAAGAGTGCAAAGTCCTCACTGTGGACAAGGAGGCCGAACCCAATGAGGAGCAAGCTGCTGATGATTTGAAGGAGAACAAGGCTAAAGATGAGACTAGGAGTGCACTTGTGCACGCCCCTATGGAGATGAAGGAGCCTGAAGCACAACATCCCCTGAACGTGCAAAAGGAGACTGAGGACGAACAAATTGCTCAATTATTGGTAGTCCTCAAGAAGTTACAAGTCAACATCTATTTTACTGAGGTGTTGGAGAAGAAACCCTCCCATATGGCCTGTTTAAAAAGTGTAATTTTTGAGAAGATGGCCCTGAGGGGAGATGAAACTGTGGTGCTGACTAAGGAGTGCAGTGCTCTAGTGCAAAAGAAGCTACCTCCGAAAATGCCAGATCCTAGAAGCTTCCTAATTTCCTGTACTATAGGGACCATTACATTTGAGAAGGTACTATGCAACCTTGGATCAAGCATAAATCTTATGCCTCTCTCTGTGATGAAGAAGATGGGAATCTAAGAGGTGCAACCCACAAGGATCTCACTGGAGATGGCAGACAAGTCCCTAAAGCGGGCATTTGGGATAGTGGAGAACATCCTTGTAAAGGTCGAGGACCTTTACCTCCCTACAGACTTCGTGATACTTGACACTAGAGAGGACAAGAACGACTCCATCATCCTAGGAATGCCATTCCTAGCCAATGGGAAAGCCTTGATATATGTTGATAAAGAATAGTTGGTTCTGAGTTTATGGGAGGACCATATAATATTTAAGATGTCCAACCCTAACTCTCTCTCTCATAAAGGAGGTACTACAATACAACACTTAGTATTTCAACCTTCTTTCTCAGTGAAAAGTCATATAGAACCCCCTGACATAAAACCTAAGTTTGGTGTTGGGCATTCACCACCAACCATTGAGGAAGCAGGCACCAAGAAGAAAGAACCCAAAGGCTGGAGGAACAAGAAGATTCCTACTGAAGACTTCTCACTTGGCATGAGAGTTGTCTTTATAAGAAGTGTAGTCATACCACATACTGTGAACCAAATTCTGTCTCTGAAGCATGTTGAACTAATTCATAAGAGCACAAGAAGGAAGTTCATCATGAGGGGTGAAGATCTGAGCCCCTATGAACCTCCATAAAAGGAGCTGTCCGTCAAGCTAATGACGGTCAAAAAGCGCTTGTTGGGAGGCAACCCAACTATACGTATCATATAGTTTACTTTTAATTTCTTTTATGTTTATTTGAATTTGCTTCCATATCATTTTATTTTCTATTGATTTTCATAGTTTTTCTCTTTTTTCTAATGTTTATGATCATGTATAGCACTTAGAACAGAAACAGAAAATCACAGCAGGACAAATAAAACACCTTGAAGGATACCCTGCTGGCGTTGAACGTCAGATCTGGCGTTCAGCACCAGAGGGGGAATAGGAGCTTCGGCGTTAAACGCCCACAAGGGAGCCAACCAATCTATTTTTTTATCCCCCTAGGGCGTTCAATGCCCATTCTTGGCATTGAACACCCCAAAAAAGTATTTTGGGATCCCCCTCTGGAGTTCAACGCCAAGGCTGGCGATAAACGCCCAGGGGGAGGTAGCATACTGAAATTTCAAGTCTTTGGCCCAAGGATACTTCCCAACCACCAACTACTTTACCATTTACTCACTCTTATCCCTTCTCTCTCTCCTCTTACCCACTTTTTTATCCACATTCATCCATCACATCACCCATCAATTCCCTTTATTCCTTCACCCCACATTTCCCTCTACCCAATAACCTCTCATCAATCCCATCAATTTCTCTTTCCACCAACCCCATTCAAATTCAATTTCAATTTCCCTCCATTTTTTCCTCCCTAATAATCGAACC
>NC_029787.2:107589295-107604403 GCF_000816755.2 Arachis ipaensis | reverse complement strand
ACACATTCTTCACCATACACATTCCCTTTCTTCCTTTTTCCCTTTCCTCCCCTCTAAAGGTTGAAGCCTCTATCCCTATCCCCTCTCTCTATTTCTTTTATTTTCTTTATTTTTCCTTTTCTTGTATTTCTATTTTCTTGGGGACGAGCAAAACCTTTTAAGTTTGGTATTGGAAGCTCCATTTTTGCTTATTTCTCACCTCTATGGCACCAAAAACCGGAGAGTCCTCAAAAAAAAGAAAAGAAAATGCTCTCGCTTCCACTTTCGAGCCATGAGAGGCCACAAGATTCCTCATTAAGGCCCATCAAGACCATTTCTATGACGTGGTGAGGAAGAAGAGGGTGATTCTCGAGGTCCCCTTCAAGATGAAGGTTGATGAGTACTCGAAGATCTTGTACCAAGTTCTAAGATGGGATTGGGAAATTCTGGCCAATCCCACAATCAAAGTTGGAGTGTTGATGGTGCAGGAATTCTATGCCAATACCTGGGTCACAAAGAAGCATGATACAAGCGTGAACCCAGAGCCAAAGAACTGGTGCACCATGGTCAGAAGGCACATCATAGACTTCAGCCCCGAGAGTGTGAGGGTCGCGCTACAGTTGTCAGAGCCATGAAATGACCCTCAGTTATACACTCGAAGGGTCAACACTGACCAAAGGCTGGAGCGAGTTCTTACTGATATCTGCGTGCCTGGAGCTCAGTAGAGGAGGGACGCTCAAGGTAAGCCTTACCAACTGGGTAGGCTTGGCCTTAAGCCAGTGGCTAGAGGATGGTTGGAGTTTATCCAATGTTCGATCATCTCTATGAGTAACCGTTCTAAGGTTACAATCGAGAGAGCAGTGATGATTTACTGTATTATGCTTGGCAGTAAGATGGAGGTACATGAGGTGATCCCTCAAGAGATTTACAGAGTAGCTGACAAGCCCTCCACTCAAGCAAGGATTGCATTTCCTCATCTCATTCACCGTTTATGTGCAGTAGCTGGAGCTCACATAGAGGGAGATACCCTGATTGACAAGGAAAGACCCATCACTAGGAAGGATATGGAGCATGCTAGGGAGCCCGCACAAGGACCACAGCAAGATCCCGTTCCACCACCTCCACAGGATATTCCGGAGATGCCTTAAGGGATGTACTTCCCTCTCCGTGACTACTGGGATCAGTTAACCACATCTCTAGGAGAGCTGACTTCATCAGTTGATCAGCTGAGGCTAGAGCATCAAGACCAGTCTACTATCCTCCATCAAATGATGGAAGATCAAAGGAGATTAATGGAGGAGCAGAGGCAGCAGGGGCGTGGCATTGAGGAGCTCAAACACTCTAGAGGATTCTCCGGAGGGAGCAGTGGCCCCCATCACTAAGGTGGTCTAGTTTCATTCTCCCTATCTTTATTTTATCACTGTTTTACCTGTATTTTATTTTATTATCTATTTTCTATTCTAGTTGCATGATCACTCTTAGGATTTCTTTATTTTCTAGTAGTAGTTTCTTTTTCGTTTTGTCTAAGGATGTCTTATGTATTCCTCATCATGCTTAAAAGAAAATCTATTGAAAAGGAAGTAGTAAAATACATAAGATCTGGAGTTATATTATGAGTTACTCTATTTACTATGATGTGGTGACCTTACCTCTATTTTCTGAATGTATAAATTAACTGTGCATGTTTGATATTGAAGTTGAGTACATTGGTTCTTGAAGAACAAAAATTTAGAAAAGTATTATTAATTCTCTGAAAAATTAAAAAGATTGATTCTTGAAGTAAAACAAAACAGCAAAAATAAAAATCAAAAGAAAACGGTCCAAGGCTTTGAGCATCAATGGTTAGAAGGGTCAAAATTGATCTAAAAGCTCAAAAGAGTGGTTTTTCCTAACTATATGCTTGTGGTGTGATTGTGTCAAGTAACCCTTGAGACTGAACACTTAAAGTCGTGACCCAATCCTGTAAAGAGTATGCTTAAGGCTCTGAGCACGACTGTCTGGGAATAAAAGCAAAACAAAAAGTCGAATCCAAAGGGTTCCCCCAGTTAGGTGCTTGTGGTGTTTATGTATCAAGTTAAGCTTGAAAATAAAAGACTCAGAGTCATAGCTAGGCTCAAAGGTGCAAAGCACAAAAAAAAAAATAATAAAAGCTGTGTTCAAGAATCAACAAGATCCTCAAGAAGAGAATCAATAATATCTTCCGGATTTTAGTTCTAAAAGGATGCCAATATTTCTGAGCTTCAAAGGATAATGAGATGCCAAGGCTATTCAAAAATATAGTGTTAATAGCTCTATTCAGTAAATAGACTTGAGCTTGAATGACAACTCTAACCTGATGTATTTTTCTCTCCCATTTGGTCCTATTTTATTTTTGGTTGCTTGAGGACAAGCAATAGTTTAAGTTTGGTGTTGTGATGCGTAAGTATCTTATACCCTTTTTCTAGTTGTTTTTACACTGTTTTTAGTTAGATTTTATTTATTAAGTTTTATTATGTTTTAGTGCAAAATTCACCTTTGGATGCTACTTTGAGTTTTTCTTATGTTTTTATGGTTTTAGGTGAAATTCGGAGCATTTTGGAGAAGCCTGGAGCAAGAAACGAAAAAGCTGCCAGCTCTCCCCTGGGCGCTGAACACCCAATCCGGCGTTCAATGCCAGCCAGGGGCCAAAGGAACAGAAGCGCAACTCTCTTCTGGGCATTCAAAGCCCAATCCTGGCGTTGAACGCCAAACTTGCTGTCTGAGCTACTCACCAATTGGGCCTCCACGTGGATTTTAGTACTTCTTAGGCTTATTTTATTTTATCTTTGTAATTTTTAATTTAAAATAAAATCTTTTAGGTTTAACATTTAGTATTTAAAGAGGAGATCACTTAGGTTTAGAGACATCAGATCTTCTTCTTCCACATCTTTTCAGAAACCTATTTTCTTTGTAAAGTTATGAGCAATTAAACCCCCTGGTTAAGGTTAGGAGCTCTGTTTATTTCTATAGATTAAGGTTATTATTCTTCTATTTTAATTAATGTCTGATTCAATTCTAAAATGTTGTTTTTGTTCCTAAACTAAAATTTACCTAAGATAATTAGATATGTGATATAAAATTCGGTTAGCTTTGGATAATTGAGGTTTTTGTGGTGCTGAACTAGTTTCTGAACTTCACCCTATGATTTGAATTGAATGACCACGAGAGTGGCTTTTGATGAAGATTAGAGGAGATTAATTCGCTAAGAGATTAGGTTTTAATAACTTATGGTTTGCCATAGAATGAATCACTCATTGTTAAAATATTTGGTAAGAAATCTTCATCCGGAAAGATAAACATCTCCGAGACCTTAACTATTTTCTCGTCATTGTTTTACTCCAAATCTGTTTATTTTCTTTCTTTACCTGCTTTTTACTGTTTATGCATTTTACACCAACAACCATTTTTCACTGTTTTTCTGACTAAGTCCAATAGGATAACTATTGCTTTCTCAATCCAACAATTCTCGTGGGATCTATCTTCACTCACCTGAGGTATTACTTGGATGACCCGCTACACTTGTCAGTGAAGTTGTGCAAGTTTTAATTTCACGCATCAATGCATCTCAAGCAAAAGGAAAGCTAACCCAAAGCTAAGTCTCAGCATTGTTCTCTTTGGGTAAACACACGAGAGAGAGAGAGAGAGAGAAAGAGAGAGAGAGAGAGAGAGAGAGCTTCATCTTCAAGCTCAGATACACCAAAGAAGAAAGAAATAGAAAAGTTAATCAAGAAAGAAAAAGTCCAATCGCCCTAATCAATGCATGTTAAGCTAAGTCAGAGGATAAAGGTGATTTATTTCTATTTGCATGCAAGTTAATTTCTTTACTTTTTCTCCAACTATCTGCAATACCAATTTGGGATAAATGAAGAAAATGGCGTCTGTTTATCTCTGCTTCAAATCTATGGCCTACATTGTTACTTGGAGCCAAAGCACAATTTCAAGAGTTTGAATTTGGGATTACTACTGAGCAAGCTCATTTCTGCTACTCTGTTGTCCTCGGTCAAGCAAATGGATCAGATTTGAAATTCTTAATATAGAGGTTGATTGAAGAAAGAGAAAGGATGAATTATGAAAGCTCAACGTCCAAGAAGCTGACTTGGGAGAAATCTTAATCTTGGCTCAGAACAAGGTACAAAAGAAAAAATTGAATTTGTTTGGAAATCAAAGAGAGAGAACCCGAAAGAGAAAGCATAGAGAGAAACCTGACTTCTGAGTTTGAAGTCTTGGAAGCATTGCATCTACACTAAAGGGAGCACTCTGCCAATATGAAGAACAAGGTTATGAGTACAGAAGCTGGATTCAGTGCATAGAGTCAAAGCTATTATTCATCATCTCTTTCATATTTTACTGTTTTGTATTTCAGTTTCAATGTATATCTTTCTTAGTTTTCTTTGAGAGGTAAAAGGCAAGAAAGAGAGGCATTAAGAAAAAGTCATATAGTGAAAAAGGCTGAGAGAAACACTTGAGAGAAAACCCAAGAGTGATTTTAGATTTCTTTTGGTTGTATTTTCTGTCTTATGTCATGTACCTAAGAGGTATCTCTTGCTAAGTTAGGTAAGCACTTAGTGTGGTGAGTCTAGGTATTAGCATAGCCAAGTCAAATTTATGTTGAAGCTTGTGTGCCCAGATAGGATTAAGTTGAGTCCTAGAAAATTGGTGTATGTAATACTTGGATTATAATGAAAATTTTTCCAACGTTGTGGCAAAGACTGGATGTATGTTGCATTGCACAAGGCAACTGAACCAGAATATATGGCTGTGTCAACTTCTTTCGCTCTGCTTTAGCTCTATTTTCTAGTTTTATGAGACAAATCAAAATTGTTTTGTAGTTTATCCACTGTGCAGACCAAGAGAAATAAAGTTTAAAGTTCTGGTTTTAAGGCTTAGTTAATTAAAGTACAAGAAGGCTATAGATTTAACCCCTTCTTTAAGTCTTTTGGAACCTTCAATATCTATTTTAAAAGATAAGTTTCGTAAATTTAACCTAAATTAAAAAGTATCAGAGAATTGGCTTAGAATAATATATAGCGCAAATTACCTAAATAAAATATTTAGAATTTATATTTACACAAATACAACAATTGTATGATTATATGTGTGTCCTATTTTAAATTTATATAAACTACGAAACTCCTATTACGTTTTATCATTTACACATTAACTATAAAACTCCTACCACAGTTTATGAAAAAAAATTCACAATAGAAATTCTACGGTTTATGTGTAAATGGTAAAATATGGTAGAATTTTGCAGTTATATAAATTTAAAATAAAACACATATATAGTTAGTTTGAAATTATTGTATTTGCATAAATATAAACTCCAATTATTTTATTTAATTAAATTGTCCTAATATATAGCATAAATAAATTAAAGGGGCTATAATTAGTGGACAAAAAATTAGGTATTTTTACTTAAAAAAATTTAAAAAAATTAAAATTAGCATAATCTACTAAATTAATTTTTGCTAAGTAAATCTCCTATTTTTATTATTATATAAATCATCATATAACTTTGTAGTTAAAGTTAACGATTTATGCTTGAACCTCGTTTTAAAAAATAAGTATAAATCGTCCTAGGTTATTGAGATTTTAGTTATATACAACGTAAATCGTCCCATGTTTAATGTTTTTAGATATTAAGCCACACTAGGGTGGGATGATTTACTTAAAAGGGTCTCACACCATTTATGTGTAAAAAGACAAAGTACAAAGAGTCGCAACGATTTATGTAAAGCGTAAAGATGAATGCCTTCTTGTGATTAACGTTTTGTTCAAAAACCACCATGGTCACGATTTATATTATATGATACATATTTTTTTATGAAATTTTTAGTATTCATATTATCTTAATTTTTTAAAATAATAAAAAATGTTAATAATTTAAATTGGATCAAACTTTAAAATTTAGAACATTTCAAACAATAGAAAAGATGTGTGACTTTAAATAATAGAAAAGATAGACGATTTCAAAATAAGATAAGCAGTTTTAACATTGATTAATAGATGACTGAATGTATCATGTAACTTAAAACTGCGCATTTAAAATCAACTTATTATTTTCTTAAAGCCTAACTCATTTAAACTAATAGTAAAAAAAATACATAAAAAAATAGATCGAATATTTAGGCGCTATATCCAAATTTTTGAAGCGCTTTGCTATTTTATTATAAGTTTGTAACGGACTCAACTCATCAAGCACTTCATCATACCTCCCTCTTTTAACGCAACATCTTCTCATGCTTTTTTTTTTTTTCATAATAAAACAAAACTAATTTTACAATAATATGTTACAATGCCAATAATAAAATCAATTACTACTCAGAAAAATATATATTTAATATTTCATAAAAAATTATTATATTATTATAAGCACTTTAGATTATTTATTTATTACAAATTTTTTTTATTCTATTATAATAAATCTAATTATTATATGTATAAATATATACAAATATTCTGTAATTAGGAGCTAAATTGTTACGTATTTTTTTTTAATAAAACATACTTAAAAAGGAAATAAATTAACACTAAATTTTTTTACTTTTAGTTTAAATGGATTGATTTCTAAGAAAATAATGTATTGATTTTAAATGGGTAATTTCAAATTACATAATATGTTCGATCGTCCATTAATTAATTAGTTAAAATTGCCTACCTCTTCTATTATTTGAAATTGCCTATCTTTTCTGTTATTTGAAACCACATATCTTTTCTATTATTTGAAACGTTATATTTTTAAGAGTTTAGTCCAATTTAAATAATTAATATTTTTTATTATTTTCAAAAAATTATATTTTTATATTTACAAATACACATATCTCGTTTACAGTGTAAATGAGATACACTGTAAACAAGATAAATCAATGCGATGTAAATTGGTAATTGCGGTACAAATTACATATTTCGGTAATTAAAATAATTAAATTATTTATTTAAAAAGAATTCTCTATAAATACTTCCTAAACTATTATAGTCGTTATATAAAGAGATTAGAGGTGTGAACTCTCCTCCCCCCTTCTCTTTTAGTTTCGTGATGAAATTATAGATTTGGATTGGTTGAATGGTCATCTCATTTGTCCGCTTAAGCAAGTATTTGGAGTTTTAATCTCGTCTTATGTGTATAACAATTCATTAGTTAGCAACAAACCCTTAATAAATAGAGTATCAATATATGGTGGATTAGTCCCCGACTTACCGAGTTAGAAAATCCGTAGAAAAAAATTAGATTTATCTTTAAATAAAATAATTTTTCATTAATAGCAATACTTATGGACTTTTGTCTTTGTTGAAATTTACTTGGGATAATTTTATTTGTTGGTATCATATTCATTCTTGAAGTCAAAATAATATTATCAACATTGTTACTTGTTAAAACTTCACATTTTATGAAATGATTTTTAAATTTTCAAATTCATAAACTTATGTCATTACAAAAGTTATTAGATTGATTAATATTTCTTGATAACATGGTGTACCGAAATACCATCATTGAGAATTAGTTAGTGTAAAAAGAAATCAATAACTACTTTTGTTATTCAATATATAATTTATTCTATTGAAAAATAAATTAATATTTTCTAAACTTGTAAATATATTTTCTTCTAATTTCTTACACTATTTTATTTGACAATATTACTATTAAAAAATAGCAAATAACCATACTATCCTACAATATATATAATGTATAAAGTAATTTCTTATCATAAAATGAATTCTGGTTAGTGAGATAAAATTCAAAATATTTTTTTATTTTCTTACTCAAATTTAAATTTAAATTTAGAATCGATTAACAACTCACCTTTTTAAATTTCAATAAAAAAATAAATTGGTTAGATGCAAAATATTCAACATTTAATAATTTCAATCGTTTAAATTTTAATTACTAAAAATTATAACAATGACTTGAAATATTAATCCAAGATATATTTGGACTTAGTAAGACCTCAATGCAAGCAAGATCAACTAAAATCTATTGTTAGGGTCCCAAGTCTGACTTAGGTTCATTACCTTAAAGGCCCAATGCAGATGAAGTCTACGTGTCCCCTCTTAAATCGGCTCAGATTGGATCTCTATTGCTAGTTAGATATGGTAATGAGTACTCAAGAGAGCGTGAAAAGTCCCCTTTCCATCCCTCACTCCTATGTTAAAAAAATACCCTCGTTCCTTCTTCGTCATTGCAAGTTCCTGTTTAATTACCCCTTAGGGAACATAGATCTTCTCGAGTATTTACGAATATTCTTTGAAAATTTTTGAAAAAAATTAACACAAAAAAATAAAATATAATAATCATAAAATAATCAATTCAATATAATTCAACATAATTTATAACATATTCGTTATGAAAAATAATATTTTAAAAGGAGAAAACATAAAAACATATTCCAACATAATATCATAACATAATTTTTTGAAACGATATTGAGTAACATAGCAACGAATTTGAGAGACAGAAAAAGTGAGTTAGAGATAGAGAGAGGATCGAGACTGAGAATGAGTTTGGAAGAAAAAGGAAAATTTTGAATTAGAGACAGAAAGTAGGGTTACTAAATTCAAGAAATGGATTTATATATATATAAATTAGGATAAATTAATAATTTTATATTCGCGTATATTTAATAGGTTCATGGGGTGGGTACTTATATCTGTGTCCCATTAAGGGTGGCAAACGGAAAAGCCCGCCCTGTCTCGCCAAAAGTCCGCCATCTGGAGAGTTGGCCTGCCCCGCCCCACCTAATAAGGCGGTCCTGAATTTTTCCCCCGCCCACCTAATGGTAGGCTGGCGGGCTCTCCTTTTTTCTGCTATAAACTATTAAATATTAAATAATATATATAATTTCACAACAGTTTCAATAAATTTATAATTTTTAAAAATAGAAAAAAATTATAATTTTTAAATTCACACACATTAAAGTCTTTATAATTATAAATATGTAATAAACATAATTATAAACCAAATTTTTTGAAACAAAATAATAAAACCAACATTGTCTAAAGTAAAACAAATATTATACAAAATATATAATTAAATATCTTTAAGTTTATAATCAATCAAATATAAAACATAATCCAAAATATAGCTTAGAACATCTTCAATTATCATCTTCATCCTCTTGTAAATCAATAACATCATAGAAATTTGTAAAAAAATGGCCCTGACAAAATAAAAGCTTGGCCAGCAGGGAAGTCTGTCCCGCCCCGCTAAAGCCCATGGATTAGGCGGTGCGAGGGTAGGCAGGCATTTTAAGTTTGGCGGTCTCAAATTTCCAAACCAACCCGCCTTTTTTGGCGGGTTATGCAGGTCAGTCCGACAGATTTCAACCCGTTTGCCACCCTTAGTCCCCATCTAGCCCCAAAATGCGAGTAATTCCTGCAAATACCCGTTTTGGTTATTTTTGTGATCATCTCTATTGCTAGCATTCATTGGTTTGTGACGTAGAGCTATTCTAACCACTCAATAAATTCTCAGATAATCAAAGTTTAGATTATATCATTTTTATAAAGGTACATGTATCCTTATTATAACAATATTAATAGAAGATAAATGGATAAACACTAAGCTATTGTTTGGATATAAGATGGAAAATAAGAGGAAAGAAAATGGAAAGAAAGAAAATGAGAAGAAATAAAATGAAAAAAAATATATTTTTTTGTGTTGTTTAGATGAAGAAAAAATGAATGGAAATAAAATAGAAAAAATTTTCCTTTTGCTTGGATGGAAGAAAAAGTAAGAAGAGAAAAAATTATAATAGATAAAGTAACTCTGTATTTTTACCCATGTTTGCACTTCTGCATCAGTTTTTTCGCAACTTTGAAGAGAAAAAATTTGCATGAACTCTACATACACTTTTATATTTTCGATTCAATTTCTTTATTGATCCAAACAATAAAAAATTGATTTTTTCATCCATTTTCTTCTCCAGCATTTTATTTTCCTACAAATTCTTCTAATTCAAATAATGCATAAATAAGTCACATTTTTCATATATATAACAATAACTAATATCATATATTAGGTTAATTTACGTTGATAAACCAAAGCCACCCCAAAATTACCTGAATCACCTAAATCTAAAAATGTTACCTAGTTGTCTCCATTTACATTTCTATATAAATTGAATTTAATGAATTCGAATTAGGGTAATAAGTAGTAAATCGAATCTATAGGATTCGAGTTACTTGACATTGTGATTCGAAAGTAAATTGAATTCAAAGAATTCAAATTAGGTCATCCCCGACTAAATCGAATCTATAAATTTTGATTTATATGGTCCATGCTAAAACGAAGCAATAAGGTTCGATTTATACTCACTTAGTAGCAATCTAGCTCATTATAAGTCGAATCTTCTTCATTCGATTTAGTAGCATAGATAACATCCAAGTAATTCGAATATTATAGATTCGATTTACTATGGAAACACATACCGAACTTTATAAATTTGATTTATATAAATATGTAAATTGAGACATACACGTATCCTTTTTTACTTTGGGGATATACGTAAAATTGGTTTGCAAATGGTTTATAAAGGTGATTTATCCCACATATTATAACTTGTGAAATCACAATAATTTGAGAAGTAATGTATAGACAACTTAAATGTTGATAAGTCTGAAATATTTTAGAAAAAAATAAAAATATAAAAAAATTACATGTTGATCCATAAGATTTTTTTTCAAAAAATTTGTCCATAGTCTATGATTAATAACTTTAAAGTTATATATATATATGACTTATAATTTTGTTATCGGCGATGTTAGTGGTTATAGAGAGATTTTTATCTTTAAATAAATTATAGAGAATTAAAAATAAAATTAGTTGTTATTTTTCTGACAATTTATTTATACTTTGCACAAGGATAGACGACGTAAACTGGCATTTAACGCCAGTTCCATGTTGTAGTCTGGCGTCCAGCGCCAGAAACAAGTTACAAGTTGGAGTTCAACGCCAGAAACAGGTTACAACCTGGCGTTGAACGCCCAAAACAGCACAGGCACGTGAGAAGCTTAAGTCTCAGTCCCAGCACACACCAAGTGGGCCCCAGAAGTGGATTTCTGCACTATCTATCATAGTTTACTCATTTTCTGTAAACCTAGGTTACTAGTTTAGTATTTAAACAACTTTTAGAGATTTATTTGGTACCTCATGACATTTTTAGATCTGAACTTTGTACTCTTTGACGACATGAGTCTCTAAACTCCATTGTTGGGGGTGAGGAGCTCTGCAGCGTCTTGATGAATTAATGCAATTATCTCTGTTTTCCATTCAAACACGCTTGTTCCTATCTAAGATGTTCATTCGCGCTTCACTATGAAGAAGGTGATGATCCGTGACACTCATCACCTTCCTCAATCCATGAACATGTGCCTGACAACCACGTCCGTTCTACATCAGATTGAATGAGTATCTCTTAGATTTCTTAATCAGAATCTTCGTGGTATAAGCTAGAATTGATGGCGGCATTCATGAGAATCCGGAAAGTCTAAACCTTGTCTGTGGTATTCCGAGTAGGATTCAAGGATTGAATGGCTGTGACGAGCTTCAAACTCGCGATTGTTGGGCGTAGTGACAGACGCAAAAGAATCAAGGGATTCTATTCCGACATAATTGAGAACTAACAGATGATTAGCCGTGCTGTGACAGAGCATTTGGACCATTTTCACTGAGAGGACGGGAAGTAGCCATTGACAACGGTGACACCTTACATACAGCTTGCCATGGAAGGAGCCTTGCGTGTGTGAAGAGGAGTACAAGAGAAAAACTAAAATAAAGAAGACAAAGCATCTCCAAAACCCCAACATATTCTCCATCATTGCACAATAAGTATTTATATTTATGCCCTTTGACTCTTTACAATTGAAGTTGAAAAACACTGTTGTTGGCATCCTGACTAAGAATAATAAGATAACCATAGCTTGCTTCAAACCAACAATCTCCATGGGATTCGACCCTTACTCACGTAAGGTATTACTTGGACGACCCAGTGCACTTGCTGGTTAGTGGTACTAGTTGTGAAAAGTGTGATTCACAATTCGTGCACCAACTTTTTGGCGCCGTTGCCGGGGATTGTTTGAGTTTGAACAACTGACGATGAATATTGTTGCTTAGATTAGGAAAAATTTTTCTTTTTGGTTTAGAGTCTTCTAATATTGTTTTTGGTTAAAATTTTGGAATCCTTATTTTTTTTTCTTTCAAAAAAAAATTTTCGAAAATTATATTTTTATAATTGAATTTTTTTCTTGTTTGATCTTTATTTTTTCTTGTTTTGTGATTTTTCTTGTTTTTCTTGTGCCTTTTCAAAACATTAGTTTTCAAAAAAAAATAAATTTTTCATTCTTAGTTATTTAAAAATACTTCTTCAAAACAAGTGTTACATTTACAACTCAGTTGGCTAGAGCGTTAGTCTGTGTTCTTGGCAATTGGGTCAGAATCTTTTATTTTCTTTTCAAAATCTTCTTTTTCAAAAATAATTTTTCTATCAAATCTTGTGCCAAACTTTAAGTTTGGTGTTTTCTTGTTGATTTTTCTTTGTTTTTCGAAAATTTTATTTTGGTTTACTAAAAATTTTAAGTTTGGTGTTCTTTCTTCATGTTCTTGCCCTCTACTGCTTCATATGGGAGTAGTATCAGTATAACCTCCATTGGAGTCAGTAACTTTGAGTTGAATCCTCAGCTCATTATCATGGTGCAGCAAAGTTGCCAGTATTCTGGTCTTCCACAGGAAGAACCTATAGAGTTTCTGGCACATTTTTTACAAATTGCTGACACAGTACATGATAAGGAAGTAGATCAGGATGTCTACAGATTATTACTGTTTCCATTTGCTGTAAAAGACCAAGCCAAGAGGTGGTTAAATAACCAACCTAAGGCTAGCATAAAGACATGGAAACAGCTGACAGAGAAATTCCTGAATCAATACTTTCCTCCAAAACGGATGACACAGCTGAGGCTGGACATCCAAGGCTTTAAACAAGGAGATAATAAACCTCTTTATGATGCTTGGGAGAGATACAGAGAGATGCTAAGAAAATGCCCCTCTGAGATGTTTTTAGAGTGGGTTCAGCTAGACATCTTCTATTTTGGGCTTACAGAAAGAGCTCAGATGTCTCTAGACTACTCAACTGGTGGATCTATCCACATGAGGAAGACAATTGAAGAAGCTCAAGAGCTCATTGATACAGTTGCCAGAAATCAGCATCTGTACTTAAGCAGCGAACCTTCCATGAAAGAAGAGGCTAAAACAGTGACTACTGAACTCAGTCCTGCTAAACAAGCTACTGAATTCAGTCAGCAATTAGATTTTCTAACAAAACAGCTAGCCGGATTCAAGGAGAGACTACAAGAGACAAGGATGGCTAATATAAATATGGAAGAACAATTAAAGTAAACAAAGCAGCAGCTGTCAAAACAAATAACAGAAGAATGCCAAGCAGTTCAATTAAGAAGTGGGAAAATATTAAATACCCTACCTCAAGGCAGCAGGAAGCCAAGAAATGAGCAAACTACCCAAATTCCATCTGAGAATATTAAGAGTCCAGGGAAAAATAATTCTGGCGCTAAAACGCCAGAAATTGGGTGGAAGGCTGGCGCTGAACGCCCAAACCAGGCTCAGGACTGGCGTTCAACGCCAAAAACAAGCAAGGAACTGGCGTTCAACGCCCAAAGGAAGCACAGTTCTGGCGTTCAGACGCCAGGAACAGATGAGGAGTTGGCGTCTAACGCCACTCCAGCTTCCAACCCTGGCTTTCAAATGCCAGTGAGGGATCAGACACCTGCAAGTGCTGATAATAAATCCCTCAAGAAGGCTTCTCAACCTACCTTTGTAGGAAATAAACCTGCAGCAACTAAGGTTGAGGAATACAAAGCCAAGATGCCTTATCCTCAAAAACTCCGCAAAGAGGAGCAGGATAAGCAATTTGCCCGCTTTGCAGACTATCTCAGGACTCTTGAAATAAAGATTCCGTTTGCAGAGGCACTTGAGTAAATACCCTCTTATGCCAAGTTCATGAAAGATATCTTGAGTCATAAGAAGGATTGGAGAGAAACTGAAAGGGTTCTCCTCACTGAAGAATGCAGTGTAGTCATTCTGAAAAGCTTCTCAGAAAAGCTTAAAGATCCCGGGAGCTTTATGATACCATGCATATTAGAGGGTAACTGCACCAAGACAGCTCTATGTGATCTTGGGGCAAGCATCAACCTAATCCCTGCATCCACTATCAGAAAGCTTGGCTTGATTGAAGAGGTCAAACCAACCCGGATCTGTCTTCAACTTGCTGATGGCTCCATTAAATACCCATCAGGCATAATTGAGGACATGATTGTCAAGGTTGGGCCATTTGCCTTCCCTACTGACTTTGTAGTGCTGGAAATGGAGGAGCACAAGAGTGCAACTCTCATTCTAGGAAGACCATTCCTAGCAACTGGACGAACCCTCATTGACGTCCAAAAAGGGGAGATAATCCTGAGGGTGTGTGTGGTTCAAGTATTACTTTGTTACAAATATTCCATTCCCATGGGAATCAAAGATACCCAAGAGGAAGGTGGGAATTGAAATGATGGTATTTTGATTCCCTGGAATCAAACTTTCTTAGGAATAGCTTTTCAAATTTTGAACCAAACATGAGAATATGATATTTCCATCTTAAAATTCCTAGGAATTATTTATAATTCCTCCAACCACACGCACCCTGAGAGTCAATGAGGATGAGTTTAAGTTGAATGTTGTCAAAGCTATGCAACATCCAGAGACATCAGACGACTGCTTGGGCGTTGATATTATTGACTCCCTAGTGGAAGAGGTCCATATGACTGAGAGTCTCGAATCAGAGCTAGAGGAAATTTTTAAAGATGTTCAGCCTGATCTGAAGGAACCAGAGGAAATAAAAGAACCTCTGAAACTCCTCAGGAAGAGGAGAAACCTCCTAAACCCGAGCTCAAACCACTACCACCATCCTTGAAATATGCATTTCTGGGAGAAGGTGACACTTTTCCTGTAATCATAAGCTCTGCTTTAGGGCCACAGGAAGAGAAAGCACTAATTCAGGTGCTAAGGACACACAAGACAGCTCTTGGGTGGTCCATAAGTGATCTTAAGGGCATTAGCTCAGCCAG
>NC_029787.2:107587896-107588968 GCF_000816755.2 Arachis ipaensis | reverse complement strand
CAAACTCTAAGTTTGGTGTTGGGAGGTTCCAACCTTGCTCTGATTATCTGTGAGGCTCCATGAGAGCTCACTGTCAAGCTATTGACATTAAAGAAGCGCTTGTTAGGAGGCAACCCAATGTTATTTAATTATATCTATTTATTTTCCATTGCTATTTTATGTTTTCTTTAGGTTGATGATCATGTGAAGTAACAAAAACAAATGGAAAATCAAAAACAGAATGAAAAACAGCATGAAAAATAGCACACCCCAGAGGAAGATTATTCTGGTGTTTAAACGCCAGAAATAAGCATCTGTCTGGCGTTTAACGCCAGAAACAAGCACCAAGCTGGCATTTAACGCCAGAAACAAGCATCAGTCTGGCGTTAAACGCCAGAAACAGGCTACATTTGGGCGTTTAACGCCAGAAATAGGCAGCAGTCTGGCGTTAAACGTCAGGATTGCACAGTAAAGGCATTTTGTACGCCTAATTGGAGCAGGGATGCTAAATCCTTGACCCCACTGGATCTGTGGACCCCACAGGATCCCCACCTACCTCACCATTCAAATTCAAACTATTTCCCTCCCAAACCCACCCATTCACACACTTCCATCTCCTCCATCTTCTCCACTTCTTTCTTCTTTTGCTCAAAGACGAGCAAACCTTTTAAGTTTGGTGTGGTAGAGCAATTGACTGCAGATCAAAGAGCTATGAGGAAAGAGCAACAAAGGCAAGGAAGAGACATAGAGGAGCTCAAGAGCACCATTGGTTCTTCAAGAAGAGGAAGACGCCACCCTCATTAAGGTGGACCCATTCCTTAATCTCCTTGTTCTTATTTTCCTGTTTTTTGTTTACTATGCTTCATGTTTAATTATGTTTGTGTCTTTACTATATGATCACTAGTATCTAAGTGTTTATGTCTTAAAGATATGAATGTCTTATGAATCCATCACCTTTCTTAAATGAAAATTGTTTTCTAAAAAAGAAAAAGAAGTACATGAATTTCGAAATTTAAAATAGTTTAATTATTTTGATGTGGTGGCAATACTTTTCGTTTTCTGAATGAATGCTTGAACAGTGCATATGTCTTTT
>NC_029787.2:107571532-107587817 GCF_000816755.2 Arachis ipaensis | reverse complement strand
TATGTATCCGGTGGTAATACTGGAAAACAGAGTGCTTAGGGCCACGGCCAAGACTCATAAAGTAGCTGTGTTCAAGAATCAACATACTGAAACTAGGAGAATCAATAACACTATCTGAATTCTAAGTTCTTATAGATACCAATCATTCTGAACTTCAAAGGATAAAGTGAGATGCCAAAACTGTTCAGAAGCAAAAAGCTAATAGCCCCACTCATCTAATTAAGACTGATCTTCATAGATGTTTTTGGAATTCATTGTATATTCTCTTCTTTTTATCCTACTTTATTTTTAGTTGCTTGGGGACAAGCAACAATTTAAGTTTGGTGTTGTGATGAGCGGATAATTTATACGCTTTTTGGCATTGTTTTTACTTAGTTTTTAGTATGATTTAGTTGGTTTTTAGTATATTTTTATTAGTTTTTAATTAAAAATCACATTTCTGGACTTTATTATGAGTTTTTGTATTTTTCTGTGAATTCAGGTATTTTCTGGCTGAAATTGAGGGAGCTGAGCAAAAATCTGATTCAGGCTGAAAAAGGACTGCTGATGCTGTTGGATTCTGACCTCCCTGCACTCAAAGTGGATTTTCTGGAGCTACAGAACTCCAAATGGCACACTCTTAATTGCGTTGGAAAATAGACATCCAGGGCTTTCCAGAAATATATAATAGTCCATACTTTGCTCAAGGATAGACGACGTAAACTGGCGTTCAACGCCAATTCTATGTTGCAGTCTGGCGTCCAGCGCCAGAAACAAGTTACAAGTTGGAGTTCAACGCCAGAAACAGGTTACAACCTGGCGTTGAACGCCCAAAACAGCCCAGACATGTGAGAAGCTTAAGTCTCAGCCCCAACACACACCAAGTGGGCCCCAGAAGTGGATTTCTGCACTATCTATCATAGTTTACTCATTTTCTGTAAACCTAGGTTACTAGTTTAGTATTTAAACAATTTTTAGAGATTTATTTGGTACCTCATGACATTTTTAGATCTGAACTTTGTACTGTTTGACAGCATGAGTCTCTAAACTCCATTGTTGGGGGTGAGGAGCTCTGCAGCGTCTTGATGAATTAATGCAATTATCTCTGTTTTCCATTCAAACACGCTTGTTCCTATCTAAGATGTTCATTCGCGCTTCACTATGAAGAAGGTGATGATCCGTGACACTCATCACCTTCCTCAATCCATGAACATGTGCCTGACAACCACCTCCGTTCTACATCAGATTGAATGAGTATCTCTTAGATTTCTTAATCAGAATCTTCGTGGTATAAGCTAGAATTGATGGCGGCATTCATGAGAATCCGGAAAGTCTAAACCTTGTCTGTGGTATTCCGAGTAGAATTCAAGGATTGAATGGCTGTGACGAGCTTCAAAATCGTGATTGTTGGGAGTAGTGACAGACGCAAAAGAATCAAGGGATTCTATTCCGACATGATCGAGAACCAACAGATGATTAGTCGTGCTGTGACAGAGCATTTGGACCATTTTCACTGAAAGGACGGGAAGTAGCCATTGACAACGGTGACACCTTACATACAGCTTGCCATGGAAGGAGCCTTGCGTGTGTGAAGAGGAGTACAAGAGAAAAACTGAAATAAAGAAGACAAAGTATCTCCAAAACCCCAACATATTCTCCATCATTGTACAATAAGTATTTATATTTATGCCCTTTGACTCTTTACAATTGAAGTTGAAAAACACTGTTGTTGGCATCCTGACTAAGAATAATAAGATAACCATAGCTTGCTTCAAACCAACAATCTCCGTGGGATTCGACCCTTACTCACGTAAGGTATTACTTGGACGACCCAGTGCACTTGCTGGTTAGTGGTACTAGTTGTGAAAAGTGTGATTCAAAATTCGTGCACCAATGCTCTGGAGGTAGTAGATGATGCTGGCAAGCATGGTGATGACGTAATGGATGTGGATGAAATTTTAGATGAATTGAAGACATTCTCTGCATCGAATGATGGGTACGAGAGCACCGAAGATGTATTATATAAACCTCCACCAGCTGGGTTTGAGAGCGATGGAAGTGATTCTGATAGTAATAGTGGGGCTGCTGGTGGCAAGAGAAAAAGAGTAACAAAGCCCAGAAAGAAGGTGGTAACCCCCAAGAAGAAAGTTGCAAAGAGACAAGGGTTGAAGGATAAATATAAGAAGGGTAAGAAGAAGGGGCAATATGGTGCGAGGGAGAATGCAAGTGGAGAAGACAGCGATCAGGCTAAAACAAGGGCAGCTGGTGATGGTGGAATGGACTCAGCTGCTGGGCCGAATGATGGAGGAGGTGGTGGCTTTAGGCCTGAAGTGGTGCCGGATAATGTAGGGAGATACTATGTAAGTGAAGTCCCGACAGAGCTTGAGGAAATCATGTTTGAGTATGAGTCTGAGGAATTGCACACACCTATATCAGAGGATTAAGGTCAAGGCCACAAATTTCCAGAGTTTGATGATGACTATGCTCATGGTCAGGGCAGATTTGAGTTAGGAATAAGGTTTGCAACTGTTGAACGGTTTAAAGATGTGGTGAAGGACTCATTCATTGTTGAGGGGAGGGAGGTTAAGTGGATCAAGAATGATAGAGAGAGAGAGTCAGAGTGGGCTGAAAGGATGAAGAGTGCAATTTCTTGGTTCATCTGTCTTACAAAAAAACCCTACAATGTTACCAAGTTAAGATGTACCAGCCAGAACATAGTTGTGCAAGGGATTTAGGGAGCAATGCAGCTGACCAGCATTGGATCAGCAGGAAGATAGTGAAGCGGATGGCTACCCAACCACATATGACCACTAGGGAGGCAACTGAATTCCTAAGGGGGGAATTTTCATTAGCTCCCCATCCTAAGATGGTGTATAGAGCAGTAGTTGAGGCCAAGGATAAGATAATGGGAAACGAGAAGGAACAATACAAGAGGACAAGGGACTATTGTGAGCAGATTTTGAGTAGTAATCCAGGATCTACTGCAAGGTTGGAACTTATGACAATTCCAGAATCCCCGCCTGTTTTTGACAAGATATACATATGCTTAGATGCATGTAAGAGAGGGTTCAAGGAAGGGTGCAGGCCTTTACTACACCTGGATGGTTGCTTTCTCAAGACATATTACATGGGGTGGCTTCTAGCAGCAGTTGCCCAAGACGCAAATAACCAATTTTATAGCGGATGGCTACCCAACCACACATGAACACTAGGGAGGCAACTGAATTCCTAAGGGGGGAATTTTCATTAGCTCCCCATCCTAAGATGGTGTATAGAGCAGTAGTTGAGGCCAAGGATAAGATAATGGGAAACGAGAAGGAACAATACAAGAGGACAAGGGACTATTGTGAGTAGATTTTGAGTAGTAATCCAAGATCTACTGCTAGGTTGAAACTTATGACAATTCCAGAAGCCCCGCCTATTTTCGACAAGATATACATATGCTTAGATGCATGTAAGAGAGGGTTCAAGGAAGGGTGCAGGCCTTTACTACACCTGGATGGTTGCTTTCTCAAGACATATTACATGGGGTGGCTTCTAGCAGCAGTTGCCCAAGACGCAAATAACCAATTTTATGTTGTTGCATATGGGGTTGTCAGGGCTGAGACAAAGGATGCCTAGAAGTGGTTCCTGACTAATTTCAGGCAGACATAGGAGACAATGCAAACCACGGCTGGAACTTCATTTCGGACCAACAGAAGGTATGATGCACTCCTGGTTCATTATTGTACACTTCATATATTTGCTGAATTGTGAATGTTTGCTGCTTCCATTCAATGCAGGGTTTACTCCCTGCCTTAAAGGAGGTCATGCCACAAGCCAGGCACAGGAACTGTGTCATGCACATGTGGAAGAACTTCATAAATAGGTTCAAGGACTTATACATAAGAGAGGTTGTCTGGGAGTGTGCCTGATGCACAACAGTTGTGGAATTCAAGGACTGTATGGAAAGGTTGAAGGCAGTGAACCAGGGGGTTTGGGAGTACCTCTCCAAGTTTGAGCCAGAAACATGGGTCAAGGCATATTTCTTGCTTGGGCCGAAGGTTGATAACCTCACTAACAACATGTGTGAGGTGTTTAACGCCAAAATTGTTAACTACCGCTGCAAGCCAATCCTCACTATGTGTGAAGAAATCAGATGTTACCTGATGAGGAGGATGGTAAATCACAAACGAGTATTGGAAAATCACCCTGGTAAACTAGCACCAGTACATCAAAAAAGAATGGAAAGATTAGTTACTCTTAGCACAAAGTGGACGGCAGAGTGGGTTGGAGATAATGAAAGAAAACGGTTTGAGGTGAGCCGCAAAGGAAGCAAGGTTGATGTGGACCTCATTAAATACACCTGCTCATACAATCGATGGCAACTTACTGGTAAAAAACATATCTACTTATAATGCGTTCACTACATTGTTAATTGTTTGTTCACCTGTAATTTAACTACTCTTTGCTCTCCAATCAAATTGAATACATTATTTGGGCAGGGATGCCATGCACACATGCACTTGCTGCTATTGGGAAGAGGCGTGACAAGACAGAAGATTTTGTGCACCCCTGGTTGTGTATGGAATCAATCAAGAGGACATATTCACACTGCATCAAACCAATCCCCAGTGCAGAATTCTGGCCCCGAACTGACTTCTCACAACGAGACCTAACCATCATCAAGAGACCTATTGGCCGGCCAAAAGTTCACAACAGACAGAAAGATCCTGCTGAGCCATTGATGCAAGGGAGAAAATTGAAGAAGTCATTCTCGGTGGCTTACAGTAAGTGTGGTGAGAAGGGCCACAACTACAAAACCTGCAAGGGAGCTCCATCAAACCCCAACTAGAAGCCAAAAACAAAGCAGCCTAAGAAGAAAGGAGGAAGCAGTTCTCAAGCACTGGTTATGCTTCCTTTTTCTTAGTCAGCTCCACCCCCAAGGGTAAATTCGCTTTGTGTATTTTTGGTTTGGATTATACACTCCTATAGTAATGCTGATTTAGCAATAAATTTGTCAGGGACTGATCTGTCTTACTGCCATATAGTTTAGGGGTTAATGAGTATTAGTACCATATTCCTCAAGGATCAATATGTCTTAGTGTAAAAAAGTTTGGGGACTAATCTGTCTTATTATTATACTAAATGATCATGTTCATTAACTCTTCAGGATTCTTCAAGTAGCCAACCAACCAACACAACACCCCCGCAACAAGCAACTACTGTAACTATTTAATTTGTTGTCTTTGTGATCAATTTGATATATGAGTTGTTTGAATCCCAATTGATGTGCTTTATTTTTTCCCATGGGTTGGTCTCCTTCTGCGTGCAGGTTATGAGTACAGCCACACCAAATCCTGCAAATGTTGCACCAGCTCCAACCAGGGTTACTAGATCCACACTTGTCATAGCACCTACGGGAGCAACAATCACTCCATTCAGGCCACCAGCCCCAGCTACAACCCCTCCATGTAAAGCTCAAGGCAAGGCTCCATCGATGGTTAACAACACTTCTCGCCCGAAACCATCAAAATTCAGACCAAAGCAAAAGATTTTCAGGCCACCGGCACCACTGGTTCAAGGACAGTCTAGCACACCGCAGGTAGCACCAGCTCAGGAAGTCTCCCAAAGAACAACACTAAGTGACCCAACAACTAGGGAATCAACATGAGTGAAGGCTGACACTCTTATGCTTTTTTTTTTTGTTTAGATGTGACCTAATGTAACTGATAACAACAAAATCTAGATACAATTTCCTTTTTTTGGTTTGGGTCTTTATTTTGCTTCAAACATTACTTGTGAAGTAAGGAGATGTTAATGGTAGCATGCCATGCATGTGTACACATTTCCGCGAAACTAGTTTCCTTTTATTTTGATATCAGTTTAGATGATTAATGTATAGTTTCACACTCTAAATATCAGTGGTTCAAAGTTTGATTTCCTGTGATTTCGCCAACTTTCGTTTCATACATACATAATCACAAACATGACCCAAAATGATACCAGATATACAAATGATTAATACATTTCATGTTCAACATTTCTCATGTCTTACATCATTTCTTACAACTAAATAAAGCAAATATCAGGACAACAAAGATCACACAAATGCTCCACCCAATTGGATTTTTTTAACCTCTAACGCTTCTATCCTCTTCTCCAACAACATTATCCTGTTTTCCATGTCCTTGTTCCAATGATGCTCTTCACCATGCAAAATATGCTCCTGCCCCAAGTACCTTGTAACACCAACACCAAGACCAGCTATGTGCTCGTCCAGCCACAAAAAAACTTGCAATATGATTGTCTTACCTACACAAAATCAATCCTCAAAGCTCAAAAAATAAGGAATTGAGGACAAAACCTAACACAAACGGAGTTACACAGATTTGCTTTGCATACCTTATAAAAGGAACATCCCAGAAATAATCTGTTCAGATTGCTGGTCGTCCTCGACATGAATAGGATTGCATTTTCTCCACAAAAGTGCTTTGGTGACACGCCCTCCTTTCCATCATTGCCGTTCAGAACCGAGCCTCTTCTCGAGCTTGACGACACTCCGTCGGATGCCATGGTCGGAATGCTCCCTTTCTTCCTTCACCCGCTTCACCCTCAGACTGCATTCGAAGGATTAGGGCTCAAGAATTTCATAGATTGGGGATGGGGGAGAAATGGCAGCATTTTGGATTCTGGGGACAAATTTGTCCTCTTTTCAAAAGTCCATCTGACGTGGCAGCCCGTAACGGCAAGGTCAGCGCCACAGGAGCCACGTCACCATTTTCCGCCAGGGCAAATGGAGAGACTCTAATGGAGGGGTAAAAATGTCCACTTTTCTGGGGGTCAGGGACGTTAAAGTATTTCCTAATCTTCGGGGACGAAAATGTCCACGGAAAAAAAGGTCAGGGACGGATTTGTCCTTTACTCAATAATTAAAAATAAGGTAATAAAATAATTAAAAAAAGTAAAAAGACAGAAAAATAATGTATGTAGTTGATAAAAATACACTGTAAAAAAAATTAGTATAATCAATGAATATAAAAGATGAAAGATAAAAATTAAGATATATTTTTGTTAAAAAATTCAAGAAAAACATTGTGAAGAAGAACTTTGTTGAGTTAAGAAATTAACTAATATAACTAACGATGACAAACATTTGATTATTGGGCTGATTACCCAATTAGTTTTAATTATTTTGATTAAGTGATGCAGGCCAAAATTAAGTGATGTAGCAGCCCAATGTTAAACAAAAGGAATCCGCTAGTGGGCTGAAAGGTAAGAAAAAATAAACTAAGCCCAAGTCATTCATCTCAAGCGAAATTCTCCAAGAAGCAAAGACAAGGAACCAATAGGCTGAACTTGAGTAGAACCCGATCCAAGCCCGATTTTATTTCATTAAATCCCTCCATCTTGCTCCCAAAGCAACGTTCTTTTTCTCTATCTCAGTCAAATCATAAAACTCAGAAAAAGTAAGAAAGAGAACTTAGTTCCTAAGCTAGTCATGAAAGAAGAAAGAAAGAGAAAAGCTAAGCTTGAAAGGCAGAAGTCTAATCATCTATTTCAAACCAAATCAAGCTTAGGTAAAGGTTAAAGGTAACCAATTTCCTTTTACATGCATCAGATCTTCTTCTCTTCATCTTCAACGTTCTGCCTATCTATTCTGAGTTATATGGAAAAGAGGATTTCTGTTTTTCTCTGCTATACATCAATGGTTGAAAATATGTCTTGGGGACCAAGTTGTGTTTCAATGGTCAAGATCTGGATTTACCATTAAAGAAATCTTTTTTTGGTGATAATGTGGCTTTCGGTCAACCAAGGAAAGTCAGAAGCAAAGTTTCCATTGTAAGGATTAATGAGAAAAAGGTGAGTCTGTGGGTTGGTGAAGCACAGTGCTCAAGAAGCTGACCTAGGAAGAGCAACCAAGCAAAATGCAAAGAGATAAAAGAGGTTTGTTGTTCATTCAGAAGCCAAGGAGAGATCACCCAGAGTATTGAGGTTTTGTTCTGTGAAGAAATTCTCTGAAGAAGTTCCTCTAATTGGACAGTGTTTTTTTTCAAAGAAGCATTCTGCCAAAAATGAAGAACTGAATCAGAGACATGCAAATCTGGTTTATCACAAAGCAAAGAGGCTGTTGATGAAGTCAATCTCCTTCATGTTTTACATATTGTAATTTACTTTTCAATATTTATCTTTCTGTAATTTCTTAAGTGAAAAGGCATATAGAGAGGTCTCAAGTAAAAGCCAATGAGTGGAAAGATGATGAGTGAAACACTTGAGAGAAAAGCCTAGAGTTATTTCAGATTTCTTTAGGTGAGTCTGTGTCTTGTATCTTGTACCTATAAGGTATCCCTTTCTTAGTTGGGTTAGCACTAAGAGTGAATAGTTAGGTATTAGCATAGCCAATGTCAAGTTGGGTTAGAACTTGAGTGTGAAAGGATTGTGTCGATCCTGTGGAATTGGTGTATGTAATACTGTTAACTATAGTGAAAATTCCTCCATTGTTGTGGAGGAGACTGGATGTAGGTTGCATAGCACAAGGCAACTAAACCAGGATATATGCTGATGTTAGCTTTTCTCTTCTCTGCACTGTTCTATTTTCTGATATTCATGAGATAAAAATAAATTGTCTCATAAATTTTCGCTGCTGAGTTCAAACAGAATCAGATTTCAAAGATTGTTAAAAAGGGTCAGTTCAGTAATTAAAAAGAAAGGCATAGATTCAATCCCCCTTCTCTAAGCCTACCACAATCTTCAATTGGTATCAGGAGCTAAGGTCTCAAGAATTAAGCTTAACCGCTTGGAGCAAAGATCCAATGGCGAACAACTTGGGCACAACCACAGTTGCCTACACCCTCACTGAAGGCCAGTCAAACAATCGGCCACCTTTCTTCAACGGGAAGAACTATGCCTACTGGAAAGAAAAGATGAGGATCTTCATCCAGTCCATTGACTACAACATATGGAAGATTATTATGAGCGGTCCCAAGATTCCAACAAAAATAAGTGCTGATGGAGTGGTGACTCCAAAAGAAGAAGCTGAATGGAATGAGGATGACAAGAAGAAGATGGAGTTGAATGCGAAAGCCATCAACCTTCTTCACTGTGCTATCAGTTTTGAAGAGTACCGAAAGGTGTCTAGATGCAAGACAGCCAAAGAAATCTGGGAAAAATTCCAAGTTACACACGAAGGCACTAAACAGGTCAAAGAAACGAGGATTGATATGCTACGAAAAGAATACGAGATGTTCAACATGAAGGATGGAGAAAGCATTGATGAAGCGTTTGAGAGATTCTCAATCATAATCAACTACCTTGATGCTATGGGTACAAGCTACTCAGAACAAACCCTAGTGAGAAAACTCCTTAGAAGCCTCACAAAAGAATGGGAAACCACTGTCACTGTCCTAACCGAGAGCAATAACCTAAGTCCTATAACCTATGATGAGCTAAGAGGAAAACTCCTTGCCTATGAAACCACACACACAAACTCGGACTCAAAGAAAAAGGGAATAGCCCTCAAGTCAAAAATAGAACCAAAAGAGAGTGAGTCTAGTGATGGTATTTCAGATGATGAGCTTTTATTTTTTGCTAGGAGATTTAGAAGGATGATGAAGAACAAGGGCAAATACAAGGGTTCAAACTCAAAGGAACACAAGATAGACTTGAGCAAGGTGACATGTCATCATTGCAAGGAGGCTGGACACTTCAAGCTAAACTGTCCAAAGCTCAAGAAAGAGGACAAAGGAAAGAAGGAAAATAAGAGAGTGCTCATGGCAGCTTGGGAGGATCTTGAGAACGACTCCAATGAGGAAGAAAACTCTGAAGGTGAAGACAAAGATTGTTTCATGGATGGAAACAATAATTTTGATGAGGTAAATTACTTTGACTTGTCTATGGATGATTTACATGCCATCATTGATGATCTTACTTTAAACACCTCAAAACTGCTTGACAAATACAATGAGTGCAGATCTGAAAGAGATGTGTTAAGAGCTGAAAATGATTTTTTAAAAGAAAAAGTAAAGGAAACTGAATGTGCTTTGGACATTATTGAAGAAAACATATTTCTAAAATCTGAACTTGAAAAATTAAAAGGAAAGCACATTGTGGATCCTTCTCATGAGTTAATTGCTGAAAATGAAAGACTAAATGATATGATTAAAAGGCTGAATGGTGACTTAGCAAAATTTGCTCAAAGTTCTAGTAACATGGATAAATTACTTGCAAGCCAAAGACTATTTTTTGAAAAAAATCTGGTTTAGGTTACATAACCAAGGAAAGTGCAGTTTTTAATGATTCCTCTATAAAATTTATGGCTTCTTCATCAAATACCAAATACCCATCCAACCAATCTGGTATTGGATATGTTCCCACACTTGAAGAAAAATTTGATGAAGTCCATACAAATGAAACTGAACCTTCACCAAGAACCGAACCCACTACAAACAGGCTAGGTTTAGGATTCAACTCGAAAAATGAGGTAGCTTTCAAGAAACCACCTTTTTACAACAAAACTTCAGTTTCGAAAAATTCAAAAGTTTTCAAAATTCTGGTGAAAATGCTTTTGCAAAGAGGAATAATTATAACAAAAATCAGTTTGTCAAAAGAAATGCACCTCTTCCAAAAACCAGAAAATGTCAATCATTTAATCATTTCCAGCATGGTAGCTCATCAAAATTTCAGCAACATGCATCAGAAAATCATTGCCTTAATTGCAAAAAATTTGGTCACTCATATGCACAATGTTTCATTGAAAAGAGAGTTGTGGGAAACCAAATTTACAATGTTGTTTGTACTTTCAATGCACTTGGGCAACCAAGATGGATTAACTTCAAAGGATCCAAATTTATTTGGATACCTAAGGCTACTTGAAACTCTTCATGCAGATTTGCCTAGCATCCAAGAACGAAAAGAACATGTGGTACATGGATAGTGGATGCTCAAAGCACATGACTGGAAGGTCAACTTATTTCATCAAACTAAACAAGTATGATGGAGGTTTTGTGACCTTTGGAGATGATGGTAAAAGTAAAATCATTGCTGTTGGAAAAATAGGTAATGAACAATCTACTTTTATTGATGATGTATTTTTGGTATGTGATTTGAAGCACAATCTTTTGAGTATAAGTCAGCTGTGTGATTTCGGATATTTAGTGACCTTCAAAAGACTTGAATGCTGTGTTGTTAATGAGAAAACAAATGAAGTGCTTTTTGTTGCCAAGCGTTTTAACAATGTGTATGGACTTACTCTTGATGAACTAAAGGATCAAAATGTAACTTGTTTCCATTCTAAAGAATCTGAAAAGTGGTTATGGCACAAGAGATTGGGCCATGCAAGTATGTTTCAAATAAACAAACTTGTAAAGAAAGAATTAGTAAGAGGTCTTTCTTTGATAAAGTTTGACAAAGACATCACTTGTGATGCTTGCCAAATGGGAAAACAAACAAAAAGTTATTTTAAACCAAAGGAAGACATCTCTACTAAAAGACCACTTGAGTTGCTACACATTGATTTATTTGGTCCAACAAGAACTCAAAGCCTAGGTGGTAAACATTATGGTTTAGTGATTGTGGATGACTATACTAGGTTTGGTTGGGTTTTATTTCTTGCACACAAAAATGAAGCCTTTTCGGTATTTGAACCTTTTTGCAAGAAAATTCAAAATGAAAAGAATTTAAAGATTTCTTCTATAAGAAGTGACCATGGAACTGAATTTGAAAACAATTTGTTTGAATCCTTTTATGAGGAATTTAGAATATCTCACAACTTCTCTTGTCCAAGAATACCCCAACAAAATGGTGTTGTGGAAAGAAGAAATAGAAGTGTACAAGAAATGACAAGAGCTATGCTTTGTGAAAGCAATGTTCCAAAATTCCTTTGGGCTGAAGCAGTTAACACAGCTTGCCACATTTTGAATAGAACAATCATAAGGAAATTTTTGAAGAAAACCCCTTATGAACTTTGGAAAGGGTACCCACCAAACTTAGACTACTTGCACATCTTTGGATGCAAATGTTTTGTTTTAAATAACAAGGAAAATTTGGGTAAATTTGATCCAAAGGCGTATGAGTGTTTGTTTGTAGGATATTCCACAACTAGTAAAGCATATAGGGTTTATCATCAAGATGCTAGGATTATTGAGGAGTCCATACATGTTACATTTTGTGATACTAACTTGGTGCAAAGTATTTTAGAAGACTGTGATGTAAGGAATCAAGCTCAAAAGGATGATGAAACTGTGCAAAATCATGAAAATGGAAATTCTGTTCAAGCTGAACCAGAAACTGCAATTGCTAAAAATTCAAGAGACAATTCCATTTTGTCTCATGAATCTGAAGGAAATTCTGAAGCCAACAGCACCCAGAATCCCTTGGTATCTGAATCTGCCTCCAAGTCCACCAGACCTCGTGAATGGAGATTCTTGAAGAATTATCCTGAGAAATTTGTCATTGGGGACGTCTCTCATGGAGTTAGAACTCGGTCTTCAACAAGAAAAGAAAATGAAGGAACAAACATTGCCCTTCTTTCTCAAATGGAGCCTCAAAATGTTAAGGAAGCCCTTGGTGACCCTTCTTGGGTAAAGGCAATGGAAGATGAGCTCCAAGAGTTTGAGAAGAACTAAGTTTGGACCTTGGTTCCTAGACCAAATGGAAAGAAAGTGACCGGAACCAAGTGAATTTTTCGGAACAAGCTAGGAATAGACTTTGATGAATCATTTACCCTTGTTGCCCGAATGGAAGCCATAAGACTTTTCTTAGCTTATGCTGCATTTTGTGGTTTTAAATTATATCAAATGGATGTGAAGTGTGCATTTTTTAATGGTGTGATAGATAGAGAAGTGTATGTGGAGCAGCCACCTGGTTTTGAAAATAAAGAGCAATCTAATCATGTTTTCAAATTATCTAAAGCTCTCTATGAGAGACTTAGCTCTTTTCTTTTGAAAAATGGTTTTCAAAGAGGCACCACAGACACAACTCTATTTATCAAGAACTCTAATGATTCTTTCATTCTAGTCCAAATATATGTTGATGACATTATTTTTGGATCAGCCAATGAATCCCTTTGTTCTGAATTTGGAAAACTCATGACAAGTAAATTTGACATGAGTATGATGGGTGAACTTAATTTTTTCCTTAGTCTACAAATTAAACAAACTGAAAATGGTATTTTCATCCATCAAAAGAAGTATGCCAAGGAACTAGTTAAGAAATTTGGTATGGAAAATGCCAAACTAATGGGAACTCCCATGCACCCTAGTTCAAAATTAGATAAGGGAGAAATTGAGAAAGATGTAGATGAGACTAGGTATAGAGGAATGATTAGTTCTCTTATGTACTTAACTTCCTCTAGACCCGATATTGTGCAAAGTGTTGGATTGTGTTCAAGGTTCCAATCCAAACCTAAAGAGTCACATCTTTCTGCAGTTAAGAGGATCATTAGATATGTTCATGGCACATCCAACTTTGGTCTTTGGTATCCTAAGATTGATTTTTTTTTTTTGCAGTTGGTTATTGTGATGCAGATTTTGCTGGTGATAGAGTTGATAGAAGGAGCACTTCAGGCTTATGTTGCTTCCTTGGAAAGTCCTTAAATGTTTGGTCTAGTAAGAAGCAGCCAACAGTGGCTTTATCCACTGCAGAGGTTGAGTATATAGCTGCTTCTTCATGTTGTTCTCAGCTTATGTGGTTAAAAACTCAACTTGCTGATTACAAGTTAAATGCTGAAAATATTCCCCTGTTGTGTGATAATATGAGTGCCATAAATATTTCTAAAAACCCGGTTTTGCACTCTAGGACTAAACATATTGAAGTAAAATTTCACTCAATAAGAGAACATATCCAAAAAGGGGATATTAGCATTCAATTTGTTAAATCGGAGGAGCAATTAGCAGATATTTTCACAAAACCACTTGCTGAGGACAGATTCTGCATGCTTAGGACTAGCCTAGGAATTTTGAGCTATGATTCATTGTTTGAAAATTGCTAATATGTTTGTTGGAGATTTTGTCTCATAAATAGGCATGAGACAATTCTGGGCAGCTGAAGAACGTTCCCTTCAATCAGCGTGTTCTGGGCTGGTTGCACGTGAAAATTAATCTGGGCCAACCTCAAATTTCAGATCTGGAGTGGTCTATTGTGTTTCCTTAAATCCAAACATCTTCTAGGCCCAATATGAATGTTACATATTGTTTTATTTGTTTTTGTTAGCTTGTGTGATTCATAATGTTTGTCCAAAAAGGCTTTCAGATTGATTTAAATTTTTTAAGAGGAATTCTCAAAATTTAAAATTAATTTCCTGTTTTATTTTAAAATTAAATAAAATCTTTCTTTATGAGGTCATGTCATTTCAAGTCAAATCATATGGTGATGAAGTTGCATGGTTTTAGAAAATCTTTTTGGATACGGTTACCAACACTCCCTCTCTTCCCTCCATAATTTCTCCTCAAACCTTTCAGTTTCCTCCACTACCTTTATTATTTCTCTTCCCTCAAAATTCAGAAACTACCCACATGAGAAAGAAAACCATTCCACAAATGCCTCCTCGTGAAAAGATCATCAAACTCCCATCGAAACCGAAGCCTTCTACTCGTTCAAGAGATCAGACCTTCACTCCCTCACCTTCTCCTCCTATCTCTCCTCCTTGCATTGATCCCATGGCGTGGACCAAGACCACACCTAGGTATCCTGCCTCTGCCAAGCCAACGCCATTACCAAAGGCAACACCTTCCAAACCAAGCTCCTCGAAACCTAGCTCATCCAAGGGCAAGCGCCCTGCTGTTGAAGAACCTATTCCTGAGACAACAAAACCTAAGCCAAGGTCTGTTCCATTGCATTCACAAAGAGGTAACCCTAATCTCTCTCAAATCAGTTAGAAAACTAGACATTGATCCTTTTGCTCACAAATCTCACTTCATGACATCTCACTCCAACTATAACCCCTATCGATTCAAATCTGCCATGAATCACGATTTTTTTGAAGGAGACATTCAGTATCATACTTTGTGTCCCTCTTTTCTTGCTGATTTACCTGCTTTGAAAAAGAAAAGTTTTCCTTTTGTTGAAAATCTGGAATTTTTAGACCGGAATCACTTTTTTAAAATAAAAAAACCTGTGTATCCTCTGCTGGTCAAAGAGTTTTATGCAAATATGACTTACTATGAAGGAAGTGTGCATTCTTATGTTAAGGGCAGAGACATTATTTTAAATAATGAAACAATCAGTGATTCTTTGAAGTACACTGATGTTGGGCCGTGTGCTTATACGTCTGTAAAGTGGGATGAAGGAGTTGGTATCTTACGATGATGTTTTGGCTCACATTTGTGAACACGTTTCCTTAATTGATGGTATCACATCCACTCACAAAGTCCTAGGATATGAACGTACTCAGTTGCGTGACAGAGCATTTGGACCATTTTCACAAGAGGATGGTGTAACACCCTAATATTCAAATCCTTATTCTCGAGTCATAAGTCAATGATATTACGGTGGTACGACTCTCAGGTGGATTTTTAATAAATAAATATAGGTAATTTTCGAAAGGAGTATTAATCGAGAAGCCTGAAAAGAGTAGAAATAAAATCGCGAAGACGTATCACTCACGTTTTGACAACAAAAAGTTAAACTGCTAAGCCGAACGCGATATACGGACAAGGCGTAGAGGAGATTAAGAGATAGATAATAGATAGATATATATAACATAAGTAAATAGGCACTAGTCGCGACCCGCGAAGTTTAGGCCGGCTAGGGTACAGTATGAAAGTAGATGACAACAGTATATCCTAATCTCTCCCGAAGGAAACATGAGAGCCTCTATAGGCAAATTCAAAGAGTTCAATACATAATATAAACTTTCCAAAACAAAGGTGGAGAGATTCTAATCAAAACACAAAGTAGAGAAAATAAAGATCTTCACCGTCTCTCAAACGTACCATAGCTCACTTCTGAGCACCTGGACCTGTATCTGAAAAATAGGAGATATATACGGAATGAGAACCCCGGGCCCATGGGTTTCCAGTACGGTAAAAGTGCCAAATAAATTCAATGTACTGCAATAAAAACTCACCAAGCATCCTAAACTCCTTTTCACCAAGTATCCAGCCTAGATTCTCACTAATCTATAAATAGGCATCTGTCGTAAGGGAATACTAAATCTAGATCACATCTCATATGACTCCCAACTCGCTGATAACGCCAGTTCTACGCTGCAGTCTGGAGTTAAACGCCAGAAACACGTTACGAACCAGAATTGAACGCCAGAAACACGTTACAACCTGGCGTTCAACTCCAGAAAGAGCCTCTGCACGTGTAACATTTAAGCTCAGCCCAA
>NC_029787.2:107569907-107571518 GCF_000816755.2 Arachis ipaensis | reverse complement strand
GCCATCATCAGTCGTGCTGTCTCAGCAATTCTATATCAATATATCATGCCCTCCCTGGAACTAGTGAAACCACATCACTGCGTCTACCCAGGGAGCTCGAATCATCTCAACTAATGATCACCATCATCATGCAATCACATCATCAATTCATCTCATCAAGAACAGCCCTCAACCTCCACCAACACCAACATGAGGGGCCTCTCAGTTGTACAAACACAAGCAATACAGGCAAGTAATACACAATTAGGGTACAAGTAGAACAACTAGCACATAATCAGGTAACTTAGCATATATAATGTAGAAATCCAAAACAAATAGGCAAACCTAAACAATTCAAACATATGCAAATGATGAATGCCTGCCCTATGGCTGATGATATCATCTGTCGGTTATCAAGCCAACCCGACACCATCATTATACATAATCAATATCGTACTCATTATCACGTGGCTTTACCCACAAATCAACCTTAATCATTCCTCAAGTATATATCACGACAAACATATCTCTAATGCATCATCATACCATCAAGGCATCAATAATCATAATCACATATATGACCTTATTATATATCTCAAGCAAATCCAAACATACCTCATCTATATAATTGCACCCAAATTTACCAAATCCCACACCTCAACTCCTCAAACCTTATTATTCAATAACCAACCCAATCATTCATATATTCATTATCTGAAATTCATCCAATCACTTGTGTCATCATACAATGCACACATCAACTTACCTTTCTCACCTTTTTTCGGCCTCTGGCCCAAAATCCACGGCCTCCGGCCCAATTTCATAATTTAAATGCATAAACCACAAATCAATACTCATTACCCAGTACATCAAATTCTCAATACATCAAGCATACAAGGCCACACAATTCTCAACCAAAATCATTAATTCACATTACATACCAACTATGCATATTAGCACCAACCATTTATACAATCCAAACTTAATCCTAGGGGCATCTAGCCTAGGAATTCTCATCACAACACACGGTACTTAAATGAAACTTAAACCGTACCTCTTGTAGCCAAACCAATTGAGCCTCTTCTTTGGAAGTCTTCACCAACCTTAGCTCCAAGCCTCACCAAAGCTCCTCAAACAATACCAATCTCCCAATTGTGCACCAACATCACCAAATACACTAACATAACCAATATCACATACATACATCAACCTAGGGCTCATAAAAATGACAAGTCACAAGGGTTTGAGCACTTCTTACCTCAGCCCATATGAAGTAGGGATAGAACCCACTTAGAATCCATGTTGGAGTATCCCTAAACACCCAAAATCACAAGATTTTAACACTAATTACCCAAAAACGTGTAACAGTGGGGAATTTCGAAAACTGGGCAGAGATGAATGGAATACTCACCACCAAACTTAGATAGAATTGTAGAGGATGAGAAGAGCAACGCGTGGCCGCAAACGGCTCGTCAATTGGAGCTCCGTAGCTCAAGTTATGGTGGTTTGAATATCAAAGAGAGTTAGGTTTTCTCTCTTCTCTTCTCTCTTCTCAAATCCCCCTTCTTTAGGGAAAAATGAGCTGAAATACTCATAACTAATGTATATATATGTTGGGTCTTGGGCCCACTT
>NC_029787.2:107561917-107569849 GCF_000816755.2 Arachis ipaensis | reverse complement strand
TTTCATTTCTAGAAAGCAAATGAGTTTGAAATAACAATTTAACAAAAATCATGAGAATCCGCTTTCTTTTAATAATCTATAAAAGCATTCGAGACACATCTCTTTCGTTAAAGTTACTCATATAAAAAATTATCCTCAAAACCATAACCAGCACTCTTTCAAATTTTTTTGGAGAAAAATTTTCAACAGTACCTCCCCAAAAATTGGAGTTTACCACCCGTCACGGGCTCCCTCAAACCAATCTCAGTACTGCATCTGTATTTCAATTTAGTGGCTTTCACATTCGTCTTTCAAAACCAATCATTATAAATCTCAATCTAATTCCAAGGTCACTATGACCAAACATCATGATACTCATCTCTCAAACACGACAATTTGCACTCTCTCATCATCTAAATCCAATTATGCATCAATGATAATTTCCTCATCCGCTTTAGAACCATCAAGGCTCACAGCCGCAATTAATTCCAATTACCTAGAATCATTATCTGCATAAGCTCACTAAACTTTTAAGTACTCAAAGCATAAAGCATTTCCAATCATGCTCTACTTTTCCTTATTATTACCATACTATGCTAACGCTTTAGCAAGCTTCCGCTATGCCACCTTGATTTCTCGTCAAGTATTAGTTCCATCACTTATTTCCTCAAGTACTAAACCACCACTTAACTTGACCGACAATTCGAATTAACGTTTCCAAATCCATCATTTAGGACCATCCCTTATCTATTTAAATCAAAGGAACTAAAAGTCACGAGTTCAATCCATTTCACCAAAAATCTAGAAATCAACCAACTACATAACAAACACAACACATCATTCTCAACAGAAAGTCATTTACATCACAGGCATTTACTCTAGCCGACCTAAACTTCGCGGGTCGCGACTAGTAGCTACTTACTTATGTTATATATATCTATCTGTTATCTATCTCTTAATCTCCTCTACGCCTTGTCCGTATATTGTTTTCGGCTTCACGGTTTATCTTTTGTTGTCAAAACGTGAGAGATACGTCTTCGCGATTTTATTTCTACTCTTTTCAGGCTTCTCGATTAATACTCCTTTCGAAATTACCTATATTTATTTATTAAAAATCCACCTGAGAGTCGTACCACCGTAATATCATTTACTTATGACTCGAGCATAAGGATTTGAATATTAGGGATGGTTGATTGGAAATGATATTATTGGAAATTGGGATAAGGAAGGATGTATGACATGATATTGTGTTTGTCCTTTAGCCATTTGATTGAGAAGTGTTAAAATGGTTGGATGTGGTTTTGGGAATTTTTGGTAAAGTGTCAATGTGCGAGTTGAGGATGGCTTGATGTGGATTTTGGTACATTTTGATTGATTTCAAAAAGGGTTGAAATTGGCATGTTTTGGTTGATTTTGAAAAGAGTTGAAAATTGCTTGTTTTGAAAATGGCACCTTGTGGTTTTGTATGAAAACATGGTTTTTGGGCACATTTTGACGGGACATAACTTGGACTACAGATCTCTATTTTGTGCCAAATCTGTTTAGAAATGAAATTGGATCCGGGATGTCCATGCCGTTCGAAGAACGGGTGAAAAATGATTTAAAATGAAAAAGTTATGTCCGTCGGAAGATTGGGGGTTGAATCTGTAAATTCTGCAGCTTTTAACTTAGAAAATTTTTAGCAGAATGACCCTCCACGCGTAGGCGCACTTGGCGCGTACGCGTCGTTCTTCAAGAAGGCACCATCCACGCGTGCGCGTGGTGTGCGCATGCGCGTCGATGCGCTGCATCCAATGCCCAGCTATTTTCCAGAGAGTTGTGCCAGAGTTATGCCAGTTTTGTGCCTGGACGCAAGAGCACCCACGCGTACGTGTGGCTGACGCTTGCGCGCCGTTTGGATATTTTTCAACCCGCGCGTTCGTGCGTATGACGTTTGCGCGTCGATGAGTTTTTGGCCATCTGCGCGTGCGCGTGGAGTGCGCGTACGCGTGGCCCTGTTTTCATGCCAAAGATGGTTTTTGAGTTTTTAAAGCCAAATCTCATACTTCTAAGCCTCCAATCTCATCCCTTAGGTATTAAATCATTATGATATGCCTAGCAATGAGGAAGGAACTAGGGGATGTGGTAACTTGCGAGTGAAGCAAGGGAAAAGGTTATGATCAATGATGATCAGATATGATTATATGAGATATGGAAGGTGACGGTGGAAGTACTGTGTAAGCCATGAGCCGAAAGGCTATAATTATTGATAAATGGCCGGTTCTTGATTGAACCATGGGCCGGATGGCTGAGTTATTGCCGGGTTACGGCAAGGCTATTATTGTTTATGGCTGAGTATAAATTCCTATATAATTAATAAATGAATGTGTTACATGGATAACAATGAAAAAGGTTGAAATGTGATGTGTGACCCCGGGTAGTAGGCAGTGGCGTTGTCCACTTGCTCCGGGTATGAGACGGGAAAGGAGGATTATGATAAACGAGTTTAATCGTGTGGTTTTGAATAAATGTGTATTTGTGATACTTGGGTAGTAGCAAGGGTCGTGGTTCGTCCCGCTTGCTCCGGGTCATTGTCTGAGGATTGATAATAATGAAGGGTGATTATGAATAAATGTTTATATATGTTGGGTCTTGGGCCCACTTAGGCCCAGTTCATTTATTTTTGTCCGTTGGCCCAATTTTTGGACCAAAACCTTTAAGATTAGCGCTCTAAATCGCACTTCAAATATTTCTACCTCCCCTAATTATAATTCCTCATTTCTTAATCTTATTTACTCATAATCAATTTTCTCAGCTGCAGTACCAGACAGGTCTCAGCCGGTACTGCCGGTCAAAATTCCATTGCGCGCTTTTACGCAGAAAACTATGTTTTTCGACTCGAAAAAATTCACTGAATCCAAATATCATATTTAAATCATCAAATCCCAATTGCCAAATCTTCCAACCATATTCGCTCCTACTTAACTCATTATTTAATTAATTTCGGTTAGACCGGGTATTACATTCTACCCCCCTAACAGAAATTTTCGCCCTCGAAAATTCCATCCATCCCTACGAGTATGCGAGCATAGTATGCCTTTATATCAAACGCATAACAGTTCCAAGGTCCTTTTACTCTGCGCGCTTCCATTGCCGCGCTCTGATTTCTCTATTCCTGAGGGTCTCGGTCATTCGTTCAACACCGACCAACAGCCTTGTTCCTTACTTTTACCGTCTCATCAACTCACACCTTATTAAATCTCGAATCATGTCATCAATAAGATTGCCATCATTGATAATCATAGCCATTATCCTACATCACTATAATCAATCAAAGCTTTCTTCGTTTTTAAAATTCAATGAGTTTGGACTAACAAGCTGACAAACTCTTAAGAATCCGCTTTCCTTTAATAATCTATAAAAGCTTTCGAGACACATCTCTTTTGTTGAAGTTACTCAGATCAAAAATCATTTTCAAAAATATAACCAACACTCCTCCAAATTCTTGAAAAAAAAATTCAACAGCACCTCCCCAAAAATTGGAGTTTACCACCCTTCATGGGTTCCCTCAAACCAATCTCAGTACCGCATCAGCATTGCAATTAATTCCAATTATCTAGAATCATTATCTGTATAAGCTCACTAAACTTTTAAGTACTCTAAGCATAAAGCATTTCTAATCACACCCCACTTTTCCTTATTATTACCATACTATGCTAACGCTTTAGCAAGCTTCCGCTATGCCACTTTGATTTCTCGTCAAGTATTAGTTTTATCACTTATTTCCTCAAGTACTCAACCACAACTTAGCATGACTGGCATTTCAAATCAACGTTTCCAAATCCATCATTTAGGACCATTCCGTATCTATTTAAATCAAAGGAACTAAAAGTCATGGGTTCAATCCGTTTCACCAAAAATCCAGAAATCAACCAACTACATAACAAGCACAACACATCATTCTCAACAGAAAATCATTTACATCACAGGCATTTATCCATTTGTATTAAGGCAATTCCTTACTTGGACCATCCGGTTTGCTTCTTAGTCTAATATTAAGCTCGACATTCCCAGCTTTACTGTACAGGCGGTATTATAAAATCACACACTGTCATTTAAGCCTGATTATTGCAATTACCTTAATCTTACTGCCGCAATCGGCCCGCATCCTGACTCTCTCCTTGTTGGCAATTTCTTGATACATGCCCTGGTAACCCGCACTTGTAACATACACCTAACCCCAATCGGCACGGCCTATTTGGGTGATGACTTCCACATCTCTGACAGCTCGAAACATCAAAAGCAGCCGCTGCCCGTTTTCCCTTACCATTTCTTTGAGACTCCTCACTCGTCGCAAAGTTATTCCGTCCTTGGGGAAAGTGTTGTATGTATCCTCTCCCCTTAAACTCTTGACCCCTTGTTGGGTATTCTTGATTGTGCTCCATGCGGTGGGACTCCCGACAGTCATTCTTCGCCGCAATAGCCTTCCTCACGCATTCTTCAGCAATACGGCTCTTGTTCACAAGTTCGGAGAAGACCCTAATCTCCATCGGTCCAACGGAGCTCAGGATTTCACTTCGAAGTCCTCCCTCATACTTAATACACTTCCATTCCTCGAAGTCTCCCGGAGCTCCCTGACACATGCGGAAAAACCTGAATAGCTCCTCAAATTTGTCTGTATACTCAGATATGGACATATCACCTTGCTTCAGCTGCACTAACTCCAATTCCTTGGCTGTTTTGGCGGAATTTGGAAAGTACTTCTTATAGAATTCCACCTGGAAGGCATCTCAAGTGATAGGATCATTCCCCTGTTGCAGGAGACATCGAGCCCCTTGCCACCAATGCGATGCTTCCTCCGTGAGCAGATAGGTAGCAAATTCAACACGCTGCTCTTCAGGCACCAACTGCGCTTGCAGTGCTCGCTCCATGGCCTGAAACCAAGTATCAGCTTCAGTCGGATTGGTGGTTCCCTTGAACTTAGGTGGATTAACCTTTAAGAAAGTTGCCAGTGTCATCGGGCCCTGAGCTTCCCTTCTGCCAATGCCATTATTGTTTATCTGTTGCCCAAGAGCCTCCGCAGTGGCTTGCATAGCAGCAGCCATATTCTCCAACGCCGCCATAAGGTTTACCGGGTTATTCGGGTTGACTTCCGGTTCCTGCGTGCTAGTACGATCTCTCTCACGTCCCCGACCGGGTCCACGAGGCGCCATCTGGTTCCTATACACACCAAACAATCGATTCTGGGCCCACTTAGGCGCAGTTCATTTTTTTTGTCCGTTGGCCCAATTTTTGGACCAAAACCTTTAAGATTAGCGCTCTAAATCGCACTTCAAATATTTCTACCTCCCCTAATTATAATTCCTCATTTCTTAATCTTATTTACTCATAATCAATTTTCTCAGCTGCAGTACCAGACAGGTCTCAGCCGGTACTGCCGGTCAAAATTCCACTGCGCGCTTTTACGCAGAAAACTATGTTTTTCGACTCGGAAAAATTCACTGAATCCAAATATCATATTTAAATCATCAAATCCCAATTGCCAAATCTTCCAACCATATTCGCTCCTACTTAACTCATTATTTAATTAATTTCGGTTAGACCGGGTATTACAGATGGGATGCAGCCATTGACCACGGTGATGCCTCCAGATGATTAGCCATGCAGTGACAGCGCATAGGACCATTTTCACAGAGAGGATGAAAAGTTGCCATTAACAATGGTGATGTCCTTACATAAAGCCAGCCATGGAAAGGAGTAGGACTGATTGGATGAAGACAGCAGGAAAGCAGAAGTTCAGAGGGACGAAAGCATCTCTATACCTTTATCTGAAATTCTCACCAATGATATACATAAGTATTTCTATCTTTATTCTCTGTTTATTTATTATAATTTTCGAAAACTCCATAACCATTTGATATCCGCCTGACTGAGATCTACAAGATGACCATAACTTGCTTCATACCAACAATCTCCGTGGGATCGACCCTTACTCACGTAAGGTTTTATTACTTGGACGACCCAGTGCACTTGCTGGTTATTTGTATCGAAGTTGTGAATGAAAAACGATTTATTAAGACGTGCGTACAGAGTTTTTGGCGCCGTTGCCTGAGATCACAATTTCGTGCACCAAGTTTTTGGCGCCGTTACCGGGGATTGTTCGAGTTTGGACAACTGACGGTTCATCTTGTTGCTTAGATTGGGTAATTTTCTTCTTATGTTATTTTCAAAAAGTTTTCAAAAAAATTTTTCAAAAATATTTTCCTCTTTTTCGTTTTTCCCAAAAAAATATTTTCAAAAAAAAAAATTTCAAAAATCTTTCAAAAATTTCTCATCTGTTTTCGAAAATTATTCTAAATTTTTTTAAGAATGAATTCTAGTGTTTCATGAAGCATGTTGAAGCCTGACTGGCTGTAAAGCCATGTCTAAATTCATTTGGACTGGGGCTTCCAACCCAACATTATCAAGAGCAAGCTAGTTATTGCTAATCCACCTGCTGCTGTTCCAGATCCAAAAGATTTACATGCTAAAGCTTGACTGGCTATTAAGCCATGTCTAACCCTCAGATTGGAGCTTTAGAATAAGAGTACAAGATTCCTGGAATTCATATTAAAAATTTTGGAATCCTTATTTTTCTTTTTCACACTAATTTTCGAAAAATATAAAATAAAAATACAAAAAAAATCACAAAATCATAAAAAATCAAAAATATTTTGTGTTTCTTGTTTGAGTCTTGAGTCAATTTCAAGCTTGGTGTCAACTGCATTTTTTCTAAAAATTCTCTGCATTTTTCGAAAATTCATGCATTCATAGTGTTCTTCATGATCTTCAAGTTGTTCTTGATAAACCTTCTTGATTGATCTTCATATTATATTGTTTTGTGTTGTATGGTGTTTTTCATATGCATTCTTGAATTCTTAGTGTCTAAGCATTAAAGATTTCTAAGTTTGGTGTCTTGCATGTTTTCTTTGCATAAAAATTTTTTCAAAAATAAGTTCTTGGTGTTCATCTTGATCTTCAAAGTGTTCTTGGTGTTCATCTTGACATTCATAGCATTCTTGCATGCATTCATAATTTTGATCTAAAAATTTTCATGCATTGAGTCTTTTTCATATTTTTCTCTTTCATCATTGAAAATTCAAAAATCAAAAAAAAAATATCTTCCCCTTTTTCACTCATAAATTTTGAAAATTTGGATTGACTTTTTCAAAATTTTTTTAAAAATCTAGTTGTTTTTATGAGTCAAATCAAATTTTCAATTTAAAAATCTTATCTTTTTCAAAATCTTTTTCAAAAATCAAATCTTTTTCATTTTTCTTAGTTATTTTCGAAAATTTTAAAAATATTTTTCAAAAATCTTTTTCTTATCTTTATCACATAATTTTCGAAAATAACATCATCAATTAATGTTTTGATTCAAAAATTTCAAGCTTGTTACTTGCTTGTTAAGAAAGATTCAAACTTTAAGTTCTAGAATCATATCTTGTGATTTCTTGTGAATCAAGTCATTAATTGTGATTTTAAAAATTAAATCTTTTTCAAAATTAATTTCAATCATATCTTTTCAAAAATATCTTTTTATCTTATCTTTTTCAAAATCATATCTTTTTCAAAAATTTGATTTTAAAATATCCTTTCTACCTTCTTATCTTCTTATCTTTTCAAAATTGATTTTCAAATTTGTTTCAACTAACTAACTAACTTTTTGTTTGTTTCTTATCTTTTTCAAAACTACCTAACTAACCCTCTCTCTAATTTTCGAAAATATCTCCCTCTTTTTCAAAAATTCTTTTTAATTAACTAATTGTTTCAAAATTCAATTTTAATTTATTTCTTCTTTTAATTTTCGAAAATCACTAACCATTTTTCAAAAATAATTTTCAAAAATTCTCTTTCTCTCTCATCTCCTTCTATTTATTTATTCATCTACTAACACTTCTCTTCATCTCACATCTCTGCTCTCCTCACCCTTGT
>NC_029787.2:107546746-107555393 GCF_000816755.2 Arachis ipaensis | reverse complement strand
CTTACATTACATTCTTTTCTTCTTCTTTTCTTCTACTCACACAGGGACCTCTATACTGTGGTAAAAAGGATCCCTATTATTATTTTTCTGTTCCCTCTTTTTCATATGAGCAGGAGCAAGGACAAGAATATTCTTATTGAAGCAGATCCAGAACCTGAAAAGACAGAGCTAGAGTGTGGTTGGACTCTCAACCCAAAGATAGCCTGAACTCTTGGGATAAGCTGGTCACGGATTTCTTAGCCAAGTTCTTTCCTCCTCAAAATCTGAGCAAGCTTAGAGTGGATGTTCAAACCTTCAGACAGAAAGAAGGTGAATCCTTCTATGAAGCTTGGGAGAGATACAAGCAACTGACCAAAAAGTGTCCTTCTGACATGCTTTTAGAATGGACCATCCTGGATATATTCTATGATGGTCTGTCTGAATTAGCTAAGATGTCATTGGATACTTCTGCAGGTGGATCCATTCACCTAAAAAAAATGCCTGTAGAAGCTCAAGAACTCATTGACATGGTTGCTAATAACCAGTTCATGTACACTTCCGAGAGGAACCCTGTGAGTAATGGGACGCCTCAGAAGAAGGAAATTCTTGAAATTGATACTCCGAATGCCATATTGGCCCAGAATAAAATATTGACTCAGCAAATCAATATGATTTCTCAGAGTTTGAATGGAATGCAAGCTGCATCCAACAGTACTCAAGAGGCATCTTCTGAAGAAGAAGCTTATGATCCTGAAAACCCTGCAATAGCAGAGGTGAATTACATGGGTGAACCATATGGAAATACCTATAATCCCTCATGGAGAAATCACCTAAATCTCTCATGGAAGGATCAAAAAAAGCCTCAACAAGGCTTTAATAATGGTAGAAGAAATAGGTTTAACAATAGTAAACCTTTTCCATCATCCACTCAGCAACAGACAGAGAACTCTGAACAAAATACCTCTAATTTAGCAAACTTAGTCTCTGATCTCTCTAAGGCCACTGTAAGTTTCATGAATGAAACAAGGTCCTCCATTAAAAATTTGGAGGCACAAGTGGGCCAGATGAGTAAAAGGATCACTGAAATCCCTCCTAGTACTCTCCCAAGCAATACAGAAGAAAATCCAAAAGGAGAGTGCAAGGCCATTGATATAACCATCATGGCCGAATCCAAAGAGGAAGGGGAGGACGTGAATCCCAAGGAGGAAGACCTCCTGGGACGTCCAATGATCAATAAGGAGTTTTCCTTTGAGGAACCAAAGGAATCTGAGGCTCATCTAGAGACCATAGAGATTCCATTAAACCTCCTTATGCCATTCATGAGCTCTGAAGAGTACTCCTCTTCTGAAGAGAATGAAAATGTTACAGAAGAGCAAGTTGCCAAGTTCCTTGGTGCAATCATGAAGCTGAATGCCAATTTATTTGGTAATGAGACTTGGGGAGATGAACCTCCCCTGTTCACCAATGAACTAAATGCATTGGATCAACTGAGATTGCCTCAGAAGAAACAGGATCCTGAAAAGTTCCTAATACCTTGTACCATAGACACCATGACCTTTGAGAAGGCTCTATGTGACCTGGGGTCAGGAATAAACCTCATGCCACTCTCTGTAATGGAGAAACTAGGAATCTTTGAGGTACAAGCTGCTAAAATCTCATTAGAGATGGCAGACAATTTCAGAAAACATGCTTATGGACAAGTAGAGGACGTACTAGTAAAGGTTGAAGGCCTTTACATCCCTGCTGATTTCATAATCCTAGATACTAGGAAGGATGAGGATGAATCCATCATCCTTGGAAGACCCTTCCTAGCCACAGCAAGAGCTGTGATTAATGTTAACAGAGGTGAACTAGTCCTTCAATTGAATGAGGACTCACTTGTGTTTACAACTCAAGGTTATCTTTCTGTAAACATAACAATGCTCTAAACATCTGTGAGGCTCCATGAGAGCCCACTGTCAAGCTATTGACATTAAAGAAGCGCTTGTTGGGAGGTAACCCAATTTTTATTTATCTAATTATATTTTTTATTAGTTATATGTCTTCATAGGTTCATGATCATGTGGAGTCACAAAAACAACTGAAAAAATTGAAGAAAAATCAAAAACAGCATAAAAAAAATAGCACACCCTGGAGGAGGAGTTCACTGGCGTTCAAACGCCAGTAAAGAGCATCTGTCTGGCGTTCAATGCCAGAACAGAGCATGGAGCTGGCGCTGAACGCCAGAAACAAGCATGAAGATGGCGTTCAACGCCAGAAATATGCTGCATCTGGGCGTTGAACGCCCAGAAAGCATCTGTTCGGCGTTTAAACACCAGAATTGCATGCAAAGGCATTTTACATGCCTAATTAGTGCAGGGATGTAAATCCTTGACACCTCAAGATCTGTGGACCTCACAGGATCATCTCAGGATCTATGGATCCCACAGGATCCCCACCTTCCCTCCTAATAATCCTAGTTTTTTTTCCACATCTTCTTCTTCATCTATTCTTTCTTCTTTTGCTCGAGGGCGAGCAACATTCTAAGTTTGGTGTGGTAAAAGCATTGCTTATTTTGCTTTTCCATAACCATTGATAGCACCTAAGGCCAGAGAAACCTCAAAAAAAAAAAAAAGAGAAAGAAGAGAGAAGAGAAAAGGGAAAAGGGAAGACAAAAGCTTCCACCTCCAAGTCATGGGAGATGGAGAGATTAATGTAAAGGATCTATAGCTCAGTGGTAGAGCATTTGACTGCAAATCAAGAGATCCCTGAGATACCTCAGGGGATATATTTTCCCCCACACAATTATTGGGAGCAACTAAGGATAGGAGCACCAAAATCACTAGGGATCAAGCCACAAATGCAAGGAAGAGACATAGAAGAGCTCAAGGACATCATTGGTTCCTCAAGAAGGAAACGCCACCATTACTAAGGTGGACTTATTTCTTGTTCTTACTTTCTCTGTTTTTCGTTTTCTTTATGTTAAATGCTTATCTATGTTAGTGTCTTATTACATGATCATTAGTATTTAGTAACTTTGTCTTAAAGTTATGAATGTCCTATGAATCCATCACCTCTCTTAAATGAAAAATATTTTAATTCAAAAGAACAAGAAGTACATGAGTTTCGAATTTATCCTTGAACTTAGTTTAATTATATTGATGTGGTGACAATGCTTCTTGTTTTCTGAATGAATGCTTGAACAGTGCATATGTCTTTTGAAGTTATTGTTTATGAATGTTAAATATGTTGGCTCTTGAAAGAATGATGACAAGGAGACATGTTATTTGATAATCTGAAAAATCATAAAAATGATTCTTGAAGCAAGAAAAAGCAGCAAAGAACAAAGCTTGCAGAAAAAAAAATGCAAAAAAAAAATAGAAAGAAAAAGCAAGCAGAAAAAGCCAAAAGCTCTTAAAACCAAAAGGCAAGAGAAAAAAGCCAATATCCCTTAAAACAAAAAGGCAAGGGTAATAAAAAGGATCCCAAGCCTTTGAGCATCAGTGGATAGAAGGGCCTAAAGGAATAAAATCCTGGCCTAAGCGGCTAAACCAAGCTGTCCCTAACCATGTGCTTGTGGCATGAAGGTGTCAAGTGAAAACTTGAGACTGAGTGGTTAAAGTCAAGGTCCAAATAAAAAACAGAGTGTGCTTAAGAACCCTGGACACCTCTAATTGGGGACTTTAGCAAAGCTGAGTCACAATCTGAAAAGGTTCACCCAATTATGTGTCTGTGGCATTTATGTATCCGGTGGTAATACTGGAGAACAAAGTGCTTAGGGCCACGGCCAAGACTCATAAAGTAGTTGTGTTCAAGAATCAACATACTGAACTAGGAGAATCAATAACACTATCTGAACTCTGAGTTCCTATAGATGCCAATCATGCTGAACCTCAATGGATAAAGTGAGATGCCAAAACTATTCAAGAGGCAAAAAGCTACAAGTCCCGCTCATCTGATTGGAGCTATGTTTCATTGATAGTTTGGAATTTATAGTATATTCTCTTCTTTTTATCCTATTTGATTTTCAGTTGCTTGGGGACAAGCAATAATTTAAGTTTGGTATTGTGATAAGCGGATAATTTATACGCTTTTTGGCATTGTTTTTAGTATGTTTTTAGTAGAATCTAGTTACTTTTAGGGATTTTTTATTAGTTTTTATGTTAAATTCACATTTCTGGACTTTACTATGAGTTTGTGTATTTTTCTGTGATTTCAGGAATTTTCTGGCTGAAATTGAGGGACTTGAGCAAAAATCAGATTCAGAGGTTGAAGAAGGACTGCTGATGCTGTCGGATTCTGACCTCCCTGCACTCAAAGTGGATTTTCTGGAGCTACAAAACTCAAAATGGCGCGCTTCCAATTGCGTTGGAACGTAGACATCCAGGGCTTTCCAGCAATATATAATAGTCCATACTTTGGCCGAGTTTAGATGATGCAAAAGGGCATTGAACGCCAGTTCTACGCTGCAGTCTGGAGTTAAACGCCAGAAACACGTTACGAACCAGAGTTGAACGCCAGAAACACGTTACAACCTGGCGTTCAACTCCAGAAAGAGCCTCTGCACGTGTAACATTCAAGCTCAGCCCAAGCACACACCAAGTGGGCCCCGGAAGTGGATTTATGCATCAATTACTTACTTCTGTAAACCCTAGTAACTAGTTTAGTATAAATAGGACTTTTTACTATTGTATTAGACATCTTTTACATCTTGGGACGTCTGGTTCTTAGATCATGGGGGCTGGCCATTCGGCCATGCCTGAACCTTTCACTTATGTATTTTTAACGGTAGAGTTTCTACACTCCATAGATTAAGGTGTGCGCTCTGCTGTTCCTCATGAATTAATGCAAAGTACTACTGTTTTTCTATTCAATTCAACTTATTCCGCTTCTAAGATATTCCTTCTCACTTCAACATGGATGTGATGAACGTGACAATCATCATCATTCCCCCACGAACGCGTGCCTGACAACCACTTCCGTTCCACCTTAGATTGGATGATTATCTCTTGGATCTCTTAATCAGAATCTTTGTGGTATAAGCTAGATTGATGGCGGCATTCATGAGAATCCGGAAAGTCTAAACCTTGTCTGTGGTATTCTGAGTAGGATTCTGGGATTGAATGACTGTGATGAACTTCAAACTCGCGAGTGCTGGGCGTAGTGACAGACGCAAAAGGAGGGTGAATCATATTCCAGTATGATCGAGAACCTCAGATGATTAGCCGTGCCGTGACAGAGCATTTGGACCATTTTCACAAGAGGATGGGATGCAGCCATTGACCATGGTGATGCCTCCAGATGATTAGCCATGCAGTGACAGCGCATCGGACCATTTTCACAGAGAGGATGAAAAGTAGCCATTGACAATGGTGATGTCCTTACATAAAGCCAGCCATGGAAAGGAGTAGGACTGATTGGATGAAGACAGCAGGAAAGCAGAAGTTCAGAGGGACGAAAGCATCTCTATACCTTTATCTGAAATTCTCACCAATGATATACATAAGTATTTCTATCTTTATTCTCTGTTTATTTATTATAATTTTCGAAAACTCCATAACCATTTGATATCCGCCTGACTGAGATCTACAATATGACCATAGCTTACTTCATACCAATAATCTCCGTGGGATCGACCCTTACTCACGTAAGGTTTTATTACTTGGACGACCCAATGCACTTGCTGGTTAGTTGTATCGAAGTTGTGAATGAAAAACAATTTATTAAGACGTGCATACAAAGTTTTTGGCACCGTTGCCTGAGATCACAATTTCGTGCACCAATTACCCAATTAGTTTTAATTATTTTGGTTAAGTGATGCAGGCCAAAATTAAGTGATGTAGCAGCCCAATGTTAAACAAACGGAATCCGCTGGTGGGCTGAAAGGTAAGTAAAAATAAACCAAGTCCAACTCATTCATCTCAAGCAAAATTCTCCAAGAAGCAAAGACAAGGAACCAACGGGATGAACTTGAGTAGAACCCGATCCAAGCCCGATTTGATTTCACCAAATCCCTCCATCTTGATCCTAAAGTAACGTTCTTTTTCTCTATCTCAGTCAAATCATAGAACTCAGAAAAAGTAAGAAAGAGAACTTAGTTCCTAAGCTAGTCATGAAAGAAGAAAGAAAGAGAAAAGCTAAGCTTGAAAGGCAGAAGTCTAATAATCCATTTCAAACCAAATCAAGCTTAGGTAAAGGTTAAAGGTAACCAATTTCCTTTTACATGCATCAGATCTTCTTCTCTTCATCTTCAACGTTCTGCCTATCCATTCTGAGTTATATGGAAAAGAGGATTTCTGTTCTTCTCTGCTATACATCAACGGTTGAAAATATGTCTTGGGGACCAAGTTGTGTTTCAATGGTCAAGATCTGGGTTTACCATTAAAGAAATCTTTTTCTGGTGATAATGTGGCTTTTGGTCAACCAAGGAAAGTCAGAAGCAAAGTTTCCATTGTGAGGATTAATGAGAAAAAGGTGAGTCTGTGGGTTGGTGAAGCACAGTGCTCAAGAAGCTAACCTAGGAAGAGGAACCAAGCAACATGCAAGGAGATAAAAGAGGTTTGCTGTTCATTCAGAAGCCAAGGAGAGATAACCCAGAGTATTGAGGTTTTGTTCTGTGAAGAAGTTCTCTGAAGAAGTTCCTCTACTTGGACAGTGTTTTCTTTCAAAGAAGCATTCCGCCAAAAATGAATAACTGAATCAGAGATATGCAAATCTGGTTTATCACATAGCAAAGAGGCTGTTGATGAAGTCAATCTCCTTCATATTTTACAGATTGTAATTTACTTTTCAATGTTTATCTTTCTGTAATTTCTTGAGTGAAAAGGCATATAGAGAGGTCTCAAGTAAAAGCCAATGAGTGAAAAGAGGCTGAGTAAAATACTTGAGAGAAAAGCCTAGAGTTATTTCAGATTTCTTTAGGTGAGTCTGTGTCTTGTATCTTGTACCTGTAAGGTATCCCTTTCTTAGTTGGGTTAGCACTAAGAGTGAATAGTTAGGTATTAGCATAGCCAATGTCAAGTTGGGTTAGAACTTGAGTGTGAAAGGATTGTGTCGATCATGTGGAATTGGTGTATGTAATACTGTTAACTATATGAAAATTCCTCCATTGTTGTGGAGGAGACTGGATGTAGGTTGCATAGCACAAGGCAACCGAACCAGGATATATGCTGGTGTTAGCTTTTCTCTTCTCTGCACTGTTCTATTTTCTGATATTCATGAGACAAAAATAAATTGTCTCATAAAATTCCGCTGCTGAATTCAAACAGAATCAGATTTCAAAGATTGTTAAAAAGGGTCAGTTCAGTAATTAAAACGAAAGGCATAGATTCAATCTCCCTTCTCTAAGCCTACCACAACCTTCAAACTTATTAATCAAGTTTTATAAAAATATTATAAAAAAATTAAATATTAGTAAATAAAATACTAACTTCTTTAAGAACTATTAACATAATACATAAAAGCACATTCAAGCACATTCTGATTTCTAGATATAGAAAACAATAAGAGAATAATTCAAATTAAATTCATTTATTTTATTTTTTATTTATTATTTATTAAATAATTTAATGTTTATTTAATTTTGATCAAACCAGATAATATAATTGATTAGTTATAATTAATATTGTTCACCTTAATGGTATAATTGAAACATATTGAAAATCTAAAGGTAAAATTAAAACTAAATATTAAGTATAAAATTAAAATAAAAACGCATTTGCTATCTTGTAAATTTTTGGGCAAAAAACCATATTGAGCCAGAGCAAGAAACTTGTAACCAAAATGCGCCAAATCCAATTTCGTTTCAGCAATGAGCCAAAGTGTATTTTAATACAATTCGAACCAAGCTGGTTCGAATTGCACTCCTTCATAATTCGAACCAAGATGGTTCGATTTAGTGTTCTACGTTTTTGAATAATTCGAACCAAGATGGTTCGAACTTCTCCCATACATAAATCGAACCAGTATGGTTCGAACTTCAATAACACATAATTCGAACCAGGGTGGTTCGAATTATGCTTTGTATTCTAGTCCATGTAATTCGAACTAGGTCGGTTCGAATTACTCCCAATGCACTCCTTCATAATTCGAACCAGGCTGGTTCGAATTATGTGTGATTCGACTATAAAAGGAGTTCGAATCACCCTCATTCGAACCATTATCCCTCCCCCCTACCCCACAAAATCTCAGAGAAAACGACCCAGATTCTCTCAGAGGAAGACCTGAACGGACTACTCTGCTGATGGGGGACGATCCGGCACGGTTATATCGGTTGGACGGAGTCGCTCATATAGAGGTTAGTACGGAAATTTTTTTTGATCCTAGCGTTACTTGTGCGTTAGTGGTTTTGTATCTTAGTTAGATGGTACTTTATGTTAGTGGTTTATGTAATTTTATGAAATAGTTTGATATTAGTTTAGTATATTTTAGACTTAAATTATGTAGTAAAAATATTAAAGATAGTTTTAACAAAGGAGTGATTTGGATAAATAATTTTAAAAAAATTGATAATTATATTATTGATGGATTAAGAAAAAAGTACAAAAGCTAATGAGATTTGATGTGTTTGTTAGGTGATTATAATGAGCACTATAATGATTTATTTATAAACTTCACAAATTGCTAGATTATAATTTTTAGATAATTCTAATTCTTAGATATATTATAGATCTTTTTAGATATTTCTAAT
>NC_029787.2:107544782-107546167 GCF_000816755.2 Arachis ipaensis | reverse complement strand
TCTTAGATATAAGAATTCATAATAACAAAATTCAAAATTAATTAATATTTTACCAAAATTAAATACTAAATAGAATAAAAATATTTTTATATAAAACCAATTAATGATCTGCATATTATCATGGTTAATAAATTCAATAATGCTAACTGACTAACAAATATAATGTTTTTGGCAAATATTTCACTAATTTTAAATATTAAAGACTAAATTCTAAATCTTAATAAATATTTTTAGAAAATGTTAGATTTTTAATAATTTAAAAAAAAATATTTATAATTATTATTTTTGTTATTTGTTATTGAATATACTCTTTATTGAATTTATTATGGATATAATTAAATGTACTCTTTATATACACTTGGATCATATATAAATAGATGTAAATTAATTCGATCTACTATGGTCTAAAATTAATTCGAAATAGACCGATTTGAATTACTAGGAACGTCCTAGCATTCATAATTTGAATCATCCTAATTTGAACTCCCCTAAGATTACATGCAAGCATAATTTGAATTGGACAAATTTGAATTACAAGCATCACTACTAATTCGAATAGGACTAATTTGAATTAGTGTTGGTTTGTCTCATTCGAATGGGACTGATTCGAATTACATAAGAATGTGCTTTTGGGATATCCTGGTAATGTTTCTCAATTTGGTAGAGTTGTGTAATTTGGTCGTCCATTTGGTTTAATTGTGCATTTTGCCCAATATATAAGGTGCCTTTTATAACTATGATCATATATAAAGTATACAACAAAAAATTGTGTTGCAATCAAATGTGTTCGTATGATATACATAATTATTAGCGCTATATATCGAAGAGTCACTTGGCTTGGTAGCAGCATGACATTGTTAAAGCTTTTCCTTCTTCCAGGTTCAAGGTTCGAGCCTTGCCTTCTTCATTTGTGGAAGGCTTTACATAGTTGATCCACACGTTGTGGGTCTATTAGTGGAAGCGCGGGTTTAATTGGACCACCAGATAGTCCGGCGCGGGTTTGATTGGACCACCGGACGGTCCGGTCCGATTCCAATAACTATGAACGAAAATACTGAAATTTGGCGGCAATTTAGAACCGCCGCAAAACAAGTGCTACTTTTGTTTATTTGCTATCCGCAAAATCCATTCACATTTTGCGGCGGTTATTCCAGCGGTTGACTAAAACCACCGCTATCCGTTTTGCCGCGTCCTATCTTCCGGCGTTTCATGAAACCGCCGNCAGACTTTGTTGGGTCAGACTCGTTTGTTGGGGACTTCGGGAGTCCACGCTTCCTAGATGAGATCACCGCCATCATGCAGGCTGAGGTGACCCCCCGCAGAGCTGGCCAGACCTCAGGGATCCAGGCCCCCTTAGATGTTGATCTGAACGAGCCTCCATCCTC
>NC_029787.2:107542888-107543035 GCF_000816755.2 Arachis ipaensis | reverse complement strand
CAGTACCAGGCATCGTCAGCTGGACACCCAACACCCACCTAGGTATCTCGCTGTATGACTCATCCCAGTCACCGTAGATGATGCCAACGGCCTTCTGCTTCGCCATCCAAACCCTCCTGTAAGTCGGCCTAAAACCAAAATGCGCTG
>NC_029787.2:107540117-107540761 GCF_000816755.2 Arachis ipaensis | reverse complement strand
AATAGATCTAATACCAAGATATTTATCATCATCTGTGGTATAACCTAATTTCACAATTATTTAAACGTTGTTTTTATGAAAAAATTATATTATTTATTATGAAAAAATATTTACTCACTATTATAATTTAAATAGAATATAAAATAGATATTAAATCAATTTCTTTTAATAATTACTTAATCACAAATATTCATCAAGGACATTAGATTTAGAAACATACAAATTAAATATAATACCTACAACTTTTACACTACCACGATAAGATGATTATCATAAATCTTTTTAGCATAAATTAAACAGAACAACATATAATAATAAAGAAACAATCAAATCCAAAAAAATTATAGAACACCTATCATATACTACAACTGTTAGTATTGAGCAAGTTTTAACCATTTATTCTTTTATTAGCTAGCTATCTTTTTATCTACTCTACACTTTATCTACGAATATGTTAAGGACTAAACCTATGCTTCAACCTTTCAAAATTTCATATATTCTTGCCAAACACAATATTATTATGCTTTTTTCTTTATAAAAACTATTGAATGGAAGAACCGATTGTAAAAAGATGAGGTTCTCTTATAATATGTATGACTTTTTATGATAATAAAATAAAAATAAAAAGTATGAAATAATATTGT
>NC_029787.2:107538228-107538881 GCF_000816755.2 Arachis ipaensis | reverse complement strand
TAAAACTTAATAGGGATAACGTAGGTCGTCTCTTGCTATGGCAGTAATGGATTGCAACGCACAGAGGAAACAGTGAGTCGGTAAGAAAAGGAATTAGCGTACTTAAAGGAAATTGTGTTGCCTGGGAGCAACGGATGGCCGCCATTAACGAGGCAATTATTGTAGGCAATACGCTTGAAAATGTTAGGGTTGATGAGCGTGGCAGAACTAAACGGTCCACAGGTCACGTGAATGTTGGAGATGCTGCAACCACTACGACTCACGCACGTGTTGCTGATCTCAACCGTGTATGTTGGAATGCCACTTGGCAGTGGCTCACTGGCTGACTGGCTTATCTGTATGTCACGCTTGCACTTGTCATCCTCACCGTTACAACTTCTAGTTGCAAATGCAATCACTACCATCAGCAATAAACCCCACGGGCACCGGGTGCTCAACGTTGACGCCATTAGTTAACTTTGTTATAAACAAGAGAGTAATTTTGAATAGTGTATTATTAAGTGTGTTTTAAAGATATAATATATAAGAATATATATAAGTGTTAAAAGAATCAAAATAATAAAAGTATAAAATCTTATAATAAATATATAGATATATTATATAAATATAAATAATACTAACTAATTTTAATTGATTTTAATTATATACTAATA
>NC_029787.2:107534481-107535972 GCF_000816755.2 Arachis ipaensis | reverse complement strand
ACGTAACAATTTTTTTTCAATTCATTTAGTTAACACATACTGAATCTAATTATATTAATATGCTAATATGCTAATGTTAATCTAAGTCATTAATAAGTTTTTTTTTTATGAAAATAATAATGTTTTACGTTAGCTGTAAAAATTTGTTATTACTGTATTAACCTTAATTTGTCATTGCTAATCTAAGTCATTAATAAGTTTGTTTTCATGAAAATAATAATGTTTTACGTTAGCTTTAAAAATTTGTTATTACAGTATTAACCTTAATTTGTCATTGAGGTTTGATTTTTTAATTATGCGACATGATTAATATTATTCAAATGAATAACGTGAATTTTTTACTTGTAAATCACATTAAATACATAATTTTAATTTATTTTGAGTTCTTATTTATTATTTAATAGTCCTCATGTCTTTCATTATCACTACAATAATTCCTTAAGATAGCGACGGTTATTTTGCGGCGGTTGTGTGAAACCGCCGCGAAACGACAACTTGCGGCGCATATAGCGGCGGTTTAGGGTTGGGGCTGCAATTAGGCCAACATTTAGCGGCGGTTTTTCTCGAACCGCCGCTATATTTCAATCATGTTTGCATTTCGCAGCATCTTTTCGAAAATCGCCGCTATATGTACCCCGGAGTGATTTATTGTTTTATATTTTGCGGCGGTTTTGTTTGAACCGCCGCAAAATGCGTATTACCACATATTGCAATGTTTTCTTTAGTAATAACCATCTGAGTATAATTTAGTTAAGTAAACACTACTATCTTAAACTACATATGTTTAAATCATTGTTACATCAATTTATATATGGTCCAAAAGTATATAAAGAGTACAATGAAAAGTACATTTAATAATATCCATAATAAATATAATAAATAAAAATAATAATAATTATAAATATTTTTTATAAATTATTAAAAATCAAACATTTTCTAAAAATAATAATTATAAATATTTTCTATAAATTATTAAAAATAATAATTAAAAATATTTTCTACAAATCATTAAATATTCAAATTTTTATAATTTTACCAAAATTATAATTTTAAATCATAATTTTTTTATTTTAATGATTTGTTGAGCATTTATTAAAATAAAAAATTTAAAATTTTTTTAAATAACAATCTTAACTTGTATTCTTAGATATAAGAATTCATAATAACTAAATTCAAAATTAATTAATATTTTATTAAAATTAAATACTAAATAGAATAAAAATATTTTTATATAAAACCAATTAATGATCTGCATATTATCATGGTTAATAAATTCAATAATGCTAACTGACTAACAAATATAATATTTTTGGCAAATATTTCACTAATTTTAAATATTAAAGACTAAATTCTAAATCTTAATAAATATTTTTAGAAAATATTTATTTTTTAATAATTTATAAAAAACATTTATAATTATTATTTGTTTATTTATGATTGAATGTATTCTTTATTGAATTCATTATGGATATTATTAAATGTACTCTTTAT
>NC_029787.2:107526998-107531373 GCF_000816755.2 Arachis ipaensis | reverse complement strand
TTAATTTTTGTCCTTTATTTTGTATATTCATTGATTTATACTAAAATTTTTTACAGTGTATTTTTTATTGACTACACGTACAGTCTTTTTTGTCTATTTCTACCTTTTTTAGTTGCTATTTTGTTCTTGTTTTCAACTATTTATTTAACTTTTATTCTCAATGAATTTATTATATTTCACTTTGTTTTAATCTCAATTTCATAGTTATCTTTCAATTGTATAAAATTGAATCATTTCTTTCAAAATATCCTTAAATATATTATCTATTACAAATAATTATTAGGATAACGAAACAAATATAAATTGAATATAAACTAAAATTTCATTTTAATTTAAATTAAAAATTGAATAAATTATCAGAAAAATATCAACCAATTTTATTTTTAATTTCTCTATAATTTTATTTAATAGTAAAAGTCTCTTTATAACCACTAACATCGTTGATAAAAAAAAGTATAAGTTTCTATAAAATAAAATACATATAAAATAAATAACATATATGTAATTCTAAAGTTATTAATCATAATTATAGACAAATTTCTAAAAACAAAAATCTTATGAATTAATAAGTAATTTTTTAATATCTTTTATTTTTTTTAAAATTGTCTAAACTTATCAATATTTTATAATATGATTTTACAAGTTATAATATGTGATATTAGTTATTATTATATATGTGAAAAATGTGACTTATTTAGTATTTAACTATTTATCTTCGATTAATATTGTTTTAACAAGGATACATGTGATGACTTTATGAAAATAATATAGCCTAGACTTTGGTTATCTAAGAATTTACTAAGAGGCTAGAGCAGCTTCACGTCACAAACCAACGAATGCTAGCAATTTAAATGATAAAAATATCCAGTCAAATGGATATTCGTGGAGATTACTCACGATTTGGGACTAAATGGGGACCCTGAAATCTTCACGAGTGAGAACCTATCTACGTGAATATAAAATTACTGATTTATCCTAATATATATATATATATATACACACACACACACAACAAAGCCTTGTCCCACTAAGTGGGGTCGGCTACATGAATCAAACGACGATATTGTGCTATGTCATGTGTCATGTCTACAGAGAGACCATTTACATGTAGATCTCATTTGACCACCTCATGGATGGTCTTCTTAGGTCTTCCTCTGCCTTTCACCCCTTGTCCATCTTCCATCTCATCCACCCTCCGGACTGGATGTTCTATCAGTCTTCTTCTCACATGTCCAAACCACCTAAGACGCGATTCAACCATCTTTTCCACAATGGGTGCTACTCCAACTCTCTCCCTTATATCTTCATTCCTTATTTTATCCAATCGCGTATGACTACTCATCCATCTCAACATCTTCATCTCTGCCACACTCAGCTTATGTTCGTGCTCCCCTTTAGCCGCCCAACACTCCGTACCATAAAGCATAGCCGGTCTTATAGCGGTGCGATAGAATTTACCTTTAAGTTTTAAAGGTACTTTTTCGTCGCATATAAAACCATATGCACTCCGCCATTTTGACCACCCTGCTTGGATCCTATGATTTACATCCTGTTCAATCTCTCCATTATCCTGTATGATGCACCCAAGATACTTAAANNAGTGTGTAATTTACTTAGATGTGATTAAAAAATAATTGAATATTATATACAGTAAAAAATGATATTATTAAAGAATAAAATTAAAATTTATTTCTATGTATCATTATTTTCCCCAACGTTTTCGTTTGATTTAAGTCTCCAACGTTTCAAAATCGTCTCAATTTTGTCCCGCCGTCAATTCTGTTAATGGATTCCTAACGGCAGGACAACATTGAACCAATTTTAAAACGTTAGAGAGTTAAATAGGATAAAGTTATGTTATATTATTATGTATGTTAAAATATGTTTTTATATTTTTTCTTTTAAAATATTATTTTTTATAATAAATAATATTATAAATTGTGTTATTTATATTGAATTAATTACTTTATGATTATTATATTATGGTTTTTTAATTAATTTTTTTCAAAAAATTTTAAAGAATATCCATAAATAACCATATGTATCTGCATTTCTTAAGAGGATAATTAAATAGAGACTTGTGATGAAGATGGAGAGAAGACAAGGGGTATTTTTAAAAATAAAAAAATAAGAGTGAGGATTGGAACGCAAAAAGGGGTCTGTCAAACCTACACGAGTATCTTACCATTTCTAATTAACAATGGAAATTCAGGTTTAGCCAATTTGAGATAGTATACATAGACTTCTTCTGCATTAGGTATAACACCCTATCACGCAGAGCCTTACTCTTAAATCGTAAAGCAGGTGACGAGGTATTATGACCTCTAAAAAAAGATGTATATAAATATAGTTGAAAGAGTTTAGTAACTAGGAGCCTTGAAGCAAAAGTTAAGCAAAAGCAAAAAACAAAAAATTGTGTCTTCGTAAAATTGATAGGTAAGATCAAAAGAAGGCTAAAAACATAATATACAGATCGATGTTTCAAATTACGGATATCAAGCTCCACACTAGTCCTGCGAAGCTAAGGCCGGGTAGAGTATGTAATTATATATATACAACCCAAAATAAAACTCAAACAATAGTATAAACACCTGTTTCTCCAAGTCAACCTTTAGAAGGGACAAAATACAAAATATACATACGGATATTCTATATACATATATCTATAGCCTAAAACAAAATATAATATCTCAAGAGACAGTTCTTCGCTTGTAAGGAGGGTCTCCAGACGCTCAACGAGGTGCCTCTCGACCTGCATCTGAAAAACAACAGAAATATGTATGGAATGAGAACCGGAGTTCTCAACATAGTAAAGGTTCCTGCATAGTTAATATAAAAGGTCCCGGGAAAGCCAGAGACAATCCTAAAATTCCGACACTCAGATTTTTAGCTTAAAAATCCAACTAAACCAAAAATTAAGTAAGTTATCTGAGGTATTTCAAGTTCTGAATTTAACTTTAACCTAATACTTCACTTTCTATCTCCTCTAGTCCTCCGAATCACCGGTGGAACAACCCCCCTCTGATGAGAGGATTTTTACCAGTAAAGAGATTCATAGAAACAGTTGCGTTGTAGATATAGTCTCTAAACTGACAAAAATCCCTTCATACAAACGCTTTGGGTGTCACAAGTAACAAACCCCTTTAGAAATTGTTAACCAAGTATTCAAACCTCGGGTCGTCTTCTCAAGGAACTGCGAGAAAGTATGTTCTTACTATTGGCTATAAAGTTTGTAATCGGGGTTTAGAAGATGAGAAGCAAGTAATTTAAATGACAAGTAAAGTAAATGGCAATTAAAATAAATAAATACTATAAAGTAGACTTTTGGCAAGGTAAGAGAAGTTGGAGGTCCAACGTAGTTATCTCTCTCAACTATAATGAAAGTTGAATCTAAACTCAACTTGATCAACCTGTACTAGAGCAAGGGAAAGTCAAGGGACTAATTAAATTGACCTTTGAATCCTATTTATTTCCTAAGAAAAGGTTGGGATTACTCAAGTTCAGCTCAATTAGCAAGATAACGATTATCAATTATGTTGAGTTTAATAACTGTTGAGTTACTAAATTCTTAACCAGAACCAAAAGGAGAAAAAGTAAAATTGCTGGAATAATAAAAATATCCTTAGATGGGAAGCAATGGTAACTTAAATCGAAGAGAACAATCATGAACTGAAAATACCTCAATTATCATTAATTCAAATAACAGTCTGTAACATGGAAGAATTCTTAAATCAAATTATAATAATCAATTCAAATGTTGGAATAAATAAATAAAAGTAAGACTAAAATAAAAGAACATTAAACCTGGGATCCAAAGTTACTCTTAAAACAAGAAGAAATCCTAAATCCTAAAAGAGAGAGAGAGAAGATCTCCCTCTCAACTAAATCTAAATCATTGAAAAGTAAAATATGCGAGCTCCCTTTGAATGGGTGTATTCCCACACTTTATAACCTCTGGTCTATGCTGTCTGTACTTGGATCTGGGCCAAAAAGGGCTTCAGAATTTGCTGGGGGCGTATTCTGTAAATTCTGATGCGTGGCCTCTGTCACGCGTCCGCGTGGGTCACGCGGTCGCGTCATTTGGAGCTTTTCCTTGCCACGCGGGCGCGTCAGTCATGCGACCGCGTCATATGCGTTCTGCTTAAGGCGCGCGGTCGCGTCAGTCATGCGGCCGCATCGCTGCTGATTCGTGCTTGGCACGCGATCGCGTCATCCATGCGATCGCGTGGATACCAGTTTCCTTAAAGCTCCGTTTTGCTTTCTCCTTCTATTTTAGTATGTTTCCTTTTCCATCCTTTAAGTCATTCTGCCTTAGAAAATCTGAAACTACTCAACACACCGATCACGGCATCGAATGGAAATAAAGGTAATTAAA
>NC_029787.2:107503362-107526862 GCF_000816755.2 Arachis ipaensis | reverse complement strand
TTGTACAAACTTGCAAAACAATTAGTAAATTTAAGCACAAATATATGTTGATGAGTTATTGAACCCTCACTGGATTTTGTTTTTACTCTCTAGTCACTCAGTGTTTCTTGGGTTTATTCACTCTATTTTTCTTTTTATTCTTAATTTCTATAGCTTTTTTTTTCATCTAACCAATCAACAATTATAGAATATAGTCATGAGGTCTTTATTGAGGTTGTAATGGGGTCAAGGTAAGGGTAAGGATTTTATGTATAGGGTCAAGTGAGCTAATAAGTGAATCCTTAATTAGACTAAGATCTCACCTAACATACATATTTAGTAAAACAAAATCTCTTTACCTATTTTCCCATATTTTCCACTTATTGTTACATGCTCATGTTTCACTTTTTGCTTTTTCTATTCCATGTGCATTGCTTTTATTTTGCATTGGGGAATTTCTTTTGGATCCCCTTTTATTAAATGCTGAAAAATAACTCTTTTTTTTTAATGCACATGGTAATTGAATCACTTAGATTTTCTCATGAGCATGCTTCCCAAATTTTTTTTATTTCTTTTAACTTCTCTTACCTTTTTGTTTCTATCATCCATGTTCCCAAAAGGTTTTCCACATTTAACTCTATTCATGATTTTCTATCTTAAGCTAACCAAGGATTCACTTGAGATTTTTTTTTGTTTTTCTGCTTAAGGCTAGTAATTTGGCTAAATAGAATAAAGGGGTTTTAAAAGGCTCAAGGGGGCTAACAAGGGTGATGTAAAAGGTAGGCTAATTTGGGGTGAGTGAGCTAAAATCAAATGATGGCCTCAATCATTCTCTTGGTATGTATCTATTCTATATTCTATAATTGGACATATAGATTAAAGCAAAGGAAAGAACATCAGAATAAAAAGAAATGTAACACACAGAAATGAAATTATGGTTTGAATGCAACCATACAATTTAAGCTCAAGACTCACAGGCTGTGTGTTCTCTAACTCAAGCATCATATATCATTTATATATTGTATGCAGGTTTAGTTAAAAATTCCCATTATTCTCATAAAAAAATTATTTAGGTGGCTTTTAAAGTTTTAATGTTCCTCCTTGATGAAATGTTGTTAGCTTAACTACATCATGTAATGCTATATACAAGTTTTGTGGATTTAAATCTAATATGTTCAATTTCCTAGCTTACTTCCTTTTTATATTTTTCAATTTAAACTATACTATCTTATGCTAAAAAGGGTAAACTATACTAATTAATCCACTAATAAATCAGAATTGCAAACTAAACTAAATAACTAAAATAAACTAAATGGCTAAAATATGAACTAAAGATGCAAAATGCAGAAAATAGAGTAAAAATACATAAAAGCAATGTATAAGTACTCAGAAAATAACAGTAAAAAGAAAAATACAGAAAAATATCCAAAATAAAAGAAAAAGTATGTAGTGGTTCACCAAAATAAACGCCAGAGATGGCGACCTCCCCACACTTAAAAGGAAGCATCGTCCTCGATGCTCAATCAAGCCGAGTGTGAAGGAGTGTCATCACTGGGAGGGATGGTAGCGGGGGTCTCAGTGGTGGTGGTGGGCTGAGGGTCTGGCTGCTGTGGAGGTGGGATGGACTGGAGCGGGATCTCCGGATCTGCAGCCTGATAGGGTTCGCGGGCTGGGGGGTTATATTTTCGAATCCACGCGGCCGCGTGGGGCACGCGGTCGCGTGGTTGGGGTGAAAATGGGAGTGACGCGATCGCGTGGGGCGCGCGATCGCATGAGAGGGGGGAAGGAAGGGTGACGCGATCGCGTAGGTCGCGCGATCGCGTCGCTGGAATTCGTGCTAAACGCACGGCTCCAGCGCCGTTTTAGCGCAACTCTCTGTCTCCTTTTGGGGTGATGTGCAATCCATGCGACGCGATCGCGTCGCTCACGCGGTCGCGTGGGATTGGTATTGTGCAAGTGACGCGATCGCATGGGGCATGCGATCGCGTGGGCCAATTTGTGTGAAACGCACAGGGGCCGCACGATTCCAGCCTAACTTTCTATTCGTTGGATCCTTACGCCGATATATATATCACGTGGCTGCGTGGGTCACGCGGTCGCACGAGTGGTATTTTCCGCGATATGACGCGATCGCATGGGGCATGCGGTCGCGTCGTGCACCCCTTTTTTTTTATATGCATGAAAAATGCAGAATGCAATGATTAACATGAATGCTATGCATGATTCCAGGTTTAATAAATTAAAATGAAAAAGGAAAAATGAAAGCAATTAAAAAAATAAATTGAAAAAGAAGCGACCATACCATGGTGGGTTGTCTCCCACCTAACACTTTTAGTTAAAGTCCTTAAGTTGGACATTGGAGGAGTATCCTGTTATGGTGGCTTATGTTTAAATTCGTCCAGAAATCTCCACCAGTGCTTGGAATGCCAATAGCCTCCGGGGTCCCAAACTAGGCACGCAAAGCTTTCGAACAGCTTTAAATATATTGTTAGGCTCCTGGGATGACAAATGTCAGAATAAACTCCAGAATTCCAAGCCTTGCTTTTAAATCCGCCTCCGTCTTGATCTGCATGTTTCCATTCGGGCGGGTTAAAAAGTAGAATCTCACCTTGGTGACCAAACGTTTTCCTTGATCCATGTAATTGAGCATGATACCAATCCGTGTACTTCGAAGTGAAGCGTGGAACCTTATTGAGCCTTGTGCACCAGCTCTAAGTACGAGCCATTTCCCTCTTACTCTTAAAGCCGCAGAGAGCTCTAAGCTGGCCATCTGTTTCAAGCAAACCATATTCAAGTGAATAAGTAAAGTTATAAGTTAAGGATTGTACCCACTTGAAGCTTGTATTAGGTGGTAATGGCCTTGGGATAGGTGTTTTTGGTGGTTCTGCAAGTTTCGTTTTCTTGTGCTCTTCTGTGAATTCCTCCACTTCTTTGCAAAGATCTTCAATTGTATCTGTGTTCTGGTCAAAGTCTTCTGTGTCTTCCTCATCACTTGAGTCATAGATTGGAGGTTAAGAGAAATCTACCTCTGCATCATCTTCATATTCACTTGGGGAAGATTCTTCTATCTCAGAGAATTCACTTGCGGATGCAAGTTCATCACCAAGAGAGCTAGACTTGTGAGTATTATCATCAAGGGAAATTGCTTCTTGGATTATTCCGTCTGATTCTTCATAAACGACTTGCCTTGGAGATTGTACAGTATCCTCCTTAGCATCAACTGTAGCATCCTGGACAGAGTTTTCCTCAATTTTGGATTCCCATGGAAGTTCAGCATCTCCTAGGTCTTCAACCAACTCTTCTTCTTGAACAAAGACAGCTTCTTCTAATTGTTCTAGTACAAATTCATTCTCTGTCTTGTCTACTGGAGTTGCTGGCATCTCCTTCATGCTATGCTCTTCATTGGGCTGTCCACATGGAGTTGTGGTTGATCCTTGTATATTTGAGTGCCTAGAAGCCCATTGAATCATTGCTTGCTCCAGTTGTTTAATGGTTGTTTGAAATTTAATTACTGTTTCCCTTAGGCGATCCTCTGCTTCTCGGGTTGCTGGACTTGGACATGCTACAAAGGAAAGTGGTGGTGATTGGGAGCGATTGGATTGGTATTGGGGTAAGGATGGATCATATGGTGGCGAATGGTGAAGAGAAGCTTGTGAGTGTGGTGGTTTCTCGGAGGGCGTTGCTGCCAAAAGGGGTGATTAGATCCTCTTGGTTCCATCCATCCTTGATTGGTCTGACCTTGATGCACATTCCTGCTGTAACTTCTATTTCCTTTAACAACATTAGAACCAAAATTAAAGCGAGAGGGGTAAGAGTTCATAGTAGCAAAAAAAGGTAAAAAGGAAAAACAAAAATAAATAAGCAAGAAAAAGAAAAATATTTACAATAACCAATAATAAGGCACACGTTAGCAGTTCCCCGGCAACGGTGCCATTTTAATAAGAGGATTTTTACCATTAAAGAGATTCATAGAAACAGTTGCGTTGTAGATATAGTCTCTAAACCGACAAAAATCCCTTCATACAAACGCTTTGGGTGTCACAAGTAACAAACTCCTTTAGAAATTGTTAACCAAGTATTCAAACCTCGGGTCGTCTTCTCAAGGAACTGCGAGGAAGTATGTTCTTACTATTGGCTATAAAGGTTGTAATCGGGGTTTAGAAGATGAGAAGCAAGTAATTTAAAAGACAAGTAAAGTAAATGGCAATTAAAATAAATAAATACTATAAAGCAGACTTTTGGCAAGGTAAGAGAAGTTGGAGGTCCAACGTAGTTATCTCTCTCAACTATAATGAAAGTTGAATCAAATCTAAATCATTGAAAAGTAAAATATGCGAGCTCCCTTTGAATGGGTGCATTCCCACACTTTATAACCTCTGGTCTATGCTATCTGTACTTGGATTTGGGCCAAAAAGGGCTTCAGAATTCGCTGGGGGCGTATTCTGTAAATTCTGATGCGTGGCCTCTGTCATGCGTCCACGTGGGTCACGAGGTCGCGTCATTTGGAGCTTTTCCTTGCCACGCGGTCGCGTCAGTCATGTGGCCGCATCGCTGCTGATTCGTGCTTGGCACGCGATCGCGTCATCCATGTGATCGCGTGGATACCAGTTTCCTTAAAGCTCCGTTTTGCTTTCTCCTTCCATTTTAGTATGTTTCCTTTTCCATCCTTTAAGTCATTCTGCCTTAGAAAATCTGAAACTACTCAACACACCGATCACGACATCGAATGGAAATAAAGGTAATTAAAATAATTAATTTTTAAAGCTTAGGAAACATGTTTTTCACAATATGACATAATAAGGAAGGGAGAGTAAAACCATGCAATTAATGTGAATAAGCAGGTGAAGGATTGTATAAATCACTCAAATTAAGCACAAAAGAACTCATGAAATATGGGTTTATCACCCTCCCCTCACACCTCCACCAAAAGTGGTCTCTCAGAAAATATACACATACAATTCAAGCAAGGAAAATACAGATAGAAGTCAAATCAAAACTCCAATTTTTATAGTTTCAACAGCATCTTCTCTAAAACTCGAACTTCTGCCACCCTTCAAGGGTCCCAACCACCAAACCAAACACCTCTCGATCATTCAAATCATTTTCAGTATCAGATCCTTTCAAAGTCAAATCAATTCCAATATTAAATCTTTTTCTCAAAACCAACCAACTCCAGTAGCAAATCGTTTACAAAATCAAACCACATATTTCTCAATCAATCCATTCAATTCAATTTCACAAACCTACATCAACCCTCAACACATCAACAATCATCATTAATTTATACTCATCAAAATCATAATTCAACTCATACAAATTCATTCTTCCTTTATACACACATCATATACCATATACACAATCCATCAATAATTCATTCAGTTTATTCCTATCTTAAGATCCTCTAGCCTAAGTTTTCACGTGACATCAAAGATTAACTTTGAGAAACTAAAATCATATCTTGACCGATTCTTCCCTAAGCTTAGAACACCTCAAAAACCTCTCCTTTCACAAGCTCCAAACTTTTAAATGTCAATTTATCAAGCTTAATCACCCAGATTCGTTTCAAACCGCCAAATTGAACTCCAAATCAACAAGAACACAATCTAATTCCCACAATATCACTATAATCATTGTAAGGTTCACTAATTCAATGATTCACAAAGATTTAATAGTTTTTTTACCTTACCCACATATTAATTGGACAAAACCCAATGATTACTCGCTGCTAGAGTTCACCTAAACTATCAAAATCATTTAATTCTTCAATATCCCAAATCAAAATTCACAAAATTGAGGAGAGAAAAAACTGGGAGAGAAATGCAAATTTCTTACCATTTTGTTTAGATAGAACTGAAGAGAATTTTGAGATGAATTCGTGGCCGCAAACGGCTTGTCAATCGGAGCCCTGGATTGAAAGTTATGGACGATTGAATTTTTGGAGGTGAGGTTAGGGTTTTAACACTATTTCTCTCTTCTTCAACATATCCAAAGTGAAAAATGGGGAAGAAAGCTTCATTTGGGAGTTTTATAAGTTGGGCCTTGGGCCCAGTCCAACTGATTCGGCCCGTTGATCCAATTTTGGGTAAACATCTTTAAAATTAGTGTCAAAATTCATATTTTTAATATTTCTACCTCTCTAAATTATAAAATTTAATTTTTCTAATTTTCTTTAAATAATAATTAATTTATTAGCTCGTTATTTATTAATTTTGCGAGGTTTACATCCTACCCACCTAATTAAGAATTTTACCTTCAAAATTCAGATTCAATTACCTGAAAATAGGTGCGGGTAGTCTTTTCTCATTTCTGACTCAAGTTTTCATGTGTGTTCCTCAATTATTCCAACTCGACTTCAAGCAACCTTTATCAACGAAACTTCTATTCCATATAACCACTTAATAATGGTATCGTCAATTCGGACCAGAGTCACTTGAAGCGTCAGATTCTCTCTTAATTGAACTTCAATTTGAAGCTTTTTTATCACTGAAAGTGGCATGAGGTTGATGCTAGCTCCAATATCACATAAAGCTCTTTGAATGCCGACATCTCCAATGGTGCAAGGAATGACAAAACTCCCTGGGTCTGGCATCTTCTCAGGAAGGTTGTGTTGAATTATGGCACTACATTCCTTGGTTAACACCACTGTCTCTTGTTCCTTCCAATTTCTCTTGTGGGTCAACAATTCTTTCATAAATTTAGCATAGAGAGGCATTTGCTCCAGAGCCTCTGCAAAAGAAATGTTGATCTGCAGCTTCTTGAAGACATCTAAAAATTTAGAGAATTGCTTTTCTTTGGACGCCTTCTGAAGCCTCTGAGGATATGGCATTTTTGGCTTGTATTCAGGAGCCTTTGGCAAGGTGGGATAAGTGTCAAGAGAGTCAGAAAATGGGTTGTCTGCATGTTTAGGAGGGGCGTGCTCTACATCTCCCTTCTTCTCCTTTGGAGCTCCCTTTTCAACTAGCTCTTCATTGGCCTTGGTCTCAGAGCCAGCTACTTTACCACTTCTCAATTGAATAGCCTTGTAATCTTCTCTTGGGTTCACCACTGTATCACCTGGAAAGGTACTTGCAGACCTCTCAGGTATTTGCTTGCTTAGTTGGCCCATTTGCACTTCTAAGTTTCTAATAGAGGCTCTGGTTTCCTGCATAAAACTCCTTATCATCTCCCAATTAGAATCTTCTTGGGACTTAGAGTTTGCTTGCTGAGGTGGTTGTTGCTGCTGAGACTAAAATCGGTGGTTATTGTAATTGTTCTGTTGGAAACCTCCCTGAGAATTATTGTTGAAGTTCTGAGGTCTCTGAGGTTAGTCTCTCCATCCAAAATTTGGGTGATTTCTCCACCCCTGATTATATGTCTTGGAATATGGATCATTGTTGGATTCCTAGGACCACTCCCCATGTAATTGATCTGTTCAGAAGAAGGTTGAGCATAATCATAATTATCATTTTGCACAAAGTTACCTGCCATGTCATAGGAGGTTTCCTGTGGTGGATTTTGGGTGTTGATAGCTGAGACTTACATGCCACCCATCTGTTGAGTAAGTATATTTATTTGCTGAGACATAAGCTTGTTCTGAGCAAGAAGAGCATTAACAGCTTCTACTTCCAACACGCCTCTCTTCTGAGAGGTCTCAGAGTTCACAGCATTTCTATTAGATGAGTATAAATATTGGTTGCTTGCAACCAATTCAATAAGCTCAATAGTCTCCTCTGGTGTCTTCTTCTTGTGCAGTGAAGCACCTGCAGAGGTATCTAAGCTCATCTTGGACATCTCACCCAAGCCTTCATAAAAGATATCCAGTTGGGTCCATTTAGAGAACATGTCTGGAGGACATTGCCTAGTCAGTAGCTTGTATCTCTCCCAGGCTTCATAAAGAGTTTCACCCTCCTTTTGTCTGAAAGTCTGAACCTCTAATCTAAGCTTAATCAGCTTCTTTGGTGGGAAAAATTTAGTGAGAAACTCAGTAACAACCTTTTTCCAAGTATTCAAACTCTGCTTTGGTTGGGAATCTAGCCATAGATTTGCTTTACCCCTCAGAGCAAACGGGAAGAGCATGAGTCTGTACACCTCTGGGTTCACTCTATTTGTCTTCACAGTATCACATATCTGCAGAAAATCAGATATAAACTGATTCGGATCTTCATGAGGAAGTCCATGATATTGGCAATTTTGTTGCACCAGGGTGACCAGTTGTGGCTTCAACTCAAAGTTGTTTGTAGCTATAGGAGGTACCACAATACTTTTTCCATAAAGATCCGCAGTAGGGGCAGAATAAGAGCCAAGCACTCTCTTTTGTTGATCATCCCCATTCGGATTTGCCACATTGGCATTAACAGCATTATTATTATCCATAGTGGACTCTGCAGCCTTGTAAAGTCTTGCTTGTTGTAAACGTCGCCTGAAAGTTCTTTCAGGTTCAGGATCAAAGTCTAAAAGATGTTCTTTGTCTCTGTTCCTACGCATAAACAAACAGAAGACAAGAAAAGATGGGACTCTCTACGTCAGAGTGTAGAGAATTCCCTGTGAGGTATCCTGTGTAAAATAATAAAATAAAAGTACTAAATAAAATAAATAAATAAATTTCAAAAATTATAGGTAGAATTAAGACAGCCGGCAACGGCGCCAAAAACTTGGTGCGGTGTTTGTAACCCACTAACTAACCGGCAAGTGCACCGGGTCGTACTAAGTAATACCTTACGTGAGTAAGGGTCGATCCCACGAGGATTGATGGATTAAGCAACAACTATTGAGTGATAGGCTTAGTTAGACAAACAGAAAATAGTGTTTGGAAGTTCAAAACATTAAAAAGTAAATTCAAAGTTGAAGATAGGCAGGTGAACAGGTGAGGAATAAAATATGGAAAAAGCAGTTAAGGCTTTAGAGTTATCTATTTTTCCGGATTTACTTTTCTTACTAACTATTTTAATTATGTAGGATTTAATTTATGGCAAACTATATGTGACTAGACCCTAATTCCTTAGACCTTTCTTGTCTCCTCTAAAATTTATTAACTGCCAATTCTTTGGTCAATTAATTCCAATTAGAAGCTACATGATCAAATTCCAGTTTATATGCCACAAAAACTCTAATTACCCAAAAATAAAAGGATTATATGTCACGTATCCCGTTAAATCCAGATAATTAAAATTTATGAGAATATATTTTCAAGCTGTTGTTCAAGTAAAGAGCTTTTCCAAGTTTTACAAGAACTCAAATAGAAAGAGGGTCATACTTCCGTTCCACCCAAATTCATAAGATAAAGAGCGAAAACAATTCTTAAATTATAAATCCAGACATGAATAAAAATAGAAAAAATAATAAAATCAAACCATACAAATAGACAGAGCTGCTAACCTTAACAGTGGAGGTTTAGTTGCTCATGGTTCAGAGAGAAAACTAGGAATACGGAATGTAAATTGGTATGGAATAATGTTGTGTTCAGATGGAATTGTCAGTTAACTAATTCCCATCCCCTTTTATATCTAATCCTAATAAATTTAAAATCTATCTAAAACTAAAATAATATCTTCTCCTAAAAGTAATATTTGAATTTAAATTAGAATTAATTAACAAGTCTTCAGTTGATGGATGGGGACCACTCGTTTTGTCCATTCTGCAGCTTCTAATCTGTGTTTTCTAGGCTTAAAACTGAGTCAAAACAGCCCAGAAATCGCCCCCAGCATTTTCTATGAAGTCTGCATGTCGCACATGTCACGCGTACGCATCAATCACGCGCACGCGTCGCCTTGGAAAGCGCCAAATCATGCATACGCGTCAGTCGCGCGTACACGTCGCTCCTCGCTGCCATCTCCTTTAATTCTCGTGCTACAGAAACTCCATCAAATCCAGCCAAACGCTACCTAAAATAAACAAAATTGGCAAAAGACTCAAAGTAGAATCCATATTGGCTAAAAGATAATTAATTCTTTATTAAACTCAACAAATTAGATGCAAATTCACTAGGAAAAGATAGGAAAGATGCTCACGCATCACAACACCAAACTTGAACTGTTGCTTGTCCTCAAGCAACTATAACAAATATAAGCTTGGGATGTGAATTTGTATGAGAATGAGAGTTCGATTAAGCTCATGTCTCTTCTTATAGTGGGGTTTACAACTGCAATCCTGAATAGTTTTGACATCTCACTTTATCCTTTGAAGTTCAGAATGATTGGCATCCATAGGAACTCAGAATTCATATAGTGTTATTGATTCTCCTAGTTCAGTATGTTGATTCTTGAACACAGCTACTTTATGAGTCTTAGCCGTGACCCTAAGCATTTTATTTTCCAGTATTACCACCAGATACATAAATGCCACAGACACATAACTGGGTGAACCTTTTCAGATTGTGACTCAGCTTTGCTAGAGTCCCTAGTTAGAGGTGCCCAGAGTTCTTAAGCACACTCGTTTTGCTTTGGTCAGTCTCAAGCTTTTCACTTGACACCTTCACGCCACAAGCACATGGTTAAGGACAGCTTGATTTAGCCGCTTAGGCCAGAATTTTATTCCTTTGGGCCCTCCTATCCATTAATGCTCAAAGCCTTGGATCCTTTTTACCCTTTGCCTTTTAGTTTAAAGGGTTATTGGCTTTTTTGGCTTTTTTTTCAGCAAGCTTCATGTTTTTCACTGCTTTTTCTTGCTTCAAGAATCAATTTTATGATTTTTTAGATTATCAATAACATTTCTCTTTTTTCATCATTCTTTCAAGAGCCAACAATTTTAACATTCATAAACTTCACTATCAAAAATATGCACTGTTCAAGCATTCATTCAGAAAACAAAAAGTATTGCCACTACATCTAAGTAAATAAGACTACTCTTAAAATTTACTCAATTTCTCATGCAATACATCACTTCTGTATTTTTTATTTGAATTCAAGCTCAGTGAGTAATACATGAGACATCTTTTCAGAATTAAAGCAATTAAGAGAAACTAAACTAGACCTAGGATTCTAACTAATAAAGGATCATGCAACAAACAAAACAAACTAGCAGAAAACCGGAACATAATATAATAAAAGCAGGGAGGAATGTAGAATGAAAGGAACTCAACCACCTTAATTATCCTAGCGGTCGTTTTATTCTTCAGGTTGTGCTCCTTCGTGAAGATGATTCGCCTCCCTTTTGGTGTCATAAAAATAAACAGGAAACCCATAAGCGAAGCGTCTACACCAAACTTAAAGGTTTCCTTGTCCTCAAGCAAAGAAGAACTGAAAATAGAAAGAGACAAATATTATGATGAAAGAAAAAGAAAAGGATAAAAGAACAAGAGAGAATTAGGATTGGGAGAGGGAGAAAGAAAATTAAAACTTGGTGGCGAACTAGTGTAGTTGTGCGGTGAAGGCGATGCGTACGCGTGGGTCGCTAATTTTCTTTCATGACGCGTGAGCGTCAGGCACGCGTCCGCGTGCCCTCGATTTTATGTGATTCACGCAAAGCCAGCCACGCGCACGCGCAGCTCTCTGTTCGCGTGGCTTTGGGACCAATATTTTCATACGACGCGTGCGCGTCATTCACGCGCACGCGTGGATGGCCATTTATGCAGATGACGCACACGCGTCAGGGACGCGTACGCGTGAACTAATTTTGTGCTTCTAGCACACTTCCAGCCCCCAAACCAGCACAACTCTCTGCCCAATCACATATTTACGCCGTTTTTCCAAGTCACGCGTACGCGTGGGTTATGCGTACGCGTGATGCGGCTTGTGCTCCCAGCATGCTTCCAGCGCTACTCCCGCTCAACTCTCTGTCAAATTGTATTTGGCTGCATGATCAGAAAATTAGTAAGAACTCAACAAAAATCAAATAAGGAAGAAAACTACTACTACGAAAAAAATAGCCAAGGATACGAAATATCGGGTTACCTCCCGACAAGCGCTTCTTTAACGTCACGGTCAGTTCTGCTTGTTCAGCAGATGAGTGGACCTCTGGCAATCAATATCGCCTCCAAGATAGTGCTTCAACCTCTGGCCATTCACTGTAAACTTCCTGTCAGAATTCTCTTCCTGTATTTTCATATGACCATATGGTGAAGCTCTGGTAACCACAAACGGTCCTGACCACCGGGATTTCAGCTTCCCAGAAAAGAATTTGAGCCTTGAATTATATAGAAGCACTCTCTGTCCTAGCTCAAAGATTCTGATAGCAATCTTCTTGTCATGCAGTAGCTTGGTTCTCTCCTTATAGAGCTTGACATTCTCATAGGCCGAATATCTGAATTCATCAAGCTCATTCAACTGAAGCATTCGCTTAATTCCTGCAGCTTCTGAATCAAGATTCAGGTACCTGATTGCCCATTAAGCCTTGTGCTCCAGCTCAACTGGCAAGTGACAGGCTTTGCCATAGACTAACTGATAAGGAGACATGCCAATAGGAGTCTTGTAAGCTGTCCGGTATGCCCAGAGAGCATCATCAAGCTTCCTAGACCAGTCCTTTCTTGAAACACTGACGGTCTTCTCTAGAATCCTCTTAAGTTCCCTGTTGAAAACTTCAAACTGTCCACTTGTCTGAGGGTGATAGGGGTTGCCACTTTATGACGGACTCCATATCTATGCAGAAGAGAGTCCAGCTGTCTGTTACAGAAGTGGCTTCCACCATTACTAATGAGTGTCCTTGGGACACCAAACCGGCTAAAGATATATCTCTGAAGAAAGCTCATTACCACCTTGGCATCATTGGTGGGTAGAGCCACAGCTTCCACCCACTTGGACACATAGTCAACTGCCACTAGAATATAGTTTTTGAGTGTGAGGGTGGGAAGGGACCCATGAAATTAATACCCCACACATCAAACAACTCAACCTCAAGAATCCCCTGCTGTGGCATTTCATGGTTTGCAGGGAGATTCGTGGCTTTTGCACATCTGTCACAATGCTTCACAAATTCTCTTGAATCTCTGAAGAGAGTAGGCCAGTAGAACCCGCTCTGAAGTACCTTTGTAGCTGTCCTTTCACCACCAAAGTGGCCTCGATATTCAGAACCATGACAGTGCCAAAGAATCTGCTGTGTTTCTTCATCTGGAACACATCTCCTGATTATACCATATGAACACCTTTTAAAAAGGTATGGTTCCTCCCAAATGTAGTACTTGGCATCAGTCAATAGCTTCTTTACTTGTTGCCTGCTGTACTCCCTTGGGATAAAATTCATGGCCTTATAATTTGTAATGTCTACAAACCATGGAGCCTGCTGAATGAGGAACAATTGCTCATCCAAAAATGTCTCAGTCACAGCTGTGGGTGGTTGTATTCCTGCTTCAGGCTCAATTCTGGAGAGATAGTCAGCTACTTGATTTTCTGACCCTTTTCTGTCTTTTATCTCAATATCAAACTCCTGAAGGAGCAACACCCATCTAATTAATCTTGGTTTAGAATCCTGCTTGGTTAGAAGGTACTTCAAAGCAGCATGGTCAGTATAAACAATAACCTTAGAACCAAGTAAATAGGACCTAAACTTATCAACAGCATACACAACAGCTAATAATTCCTTTTCTGTAGTTGTGTAATTCTTTTGAGTATCATTTAACACATGACTGGCATAGTAAATAACATGTACAAGCTTACCATGTCTCTGTCCTAAAACAGCTCCTATAGCAAAATCACTAGCATCACACATTAATTCAAATGGTAAATCCCAGTCAGGGGGAGCTATAATGGGAGCAGAGGTAAGGTTTGCTTTCAGAGTTTCAAAGCATGCAGACAATCAGAATCAAAGACAAAAGGAACATCAACAACCAACAGGTTGCTCAATGGTTTAGCAATCTTAGAAAAGTCCTTTATAAATCTTCTATAAAATCTTGCATGACCCAAGAAACTCCTCACTGCCTTAACATTAGTTGGTGGTAGTAATTTTTCAATTACCTCCACCTTTGCTCTGTCAACCTCAATCCCCTTACTTGAAATCCGGTATCCAAGAACAACGTCTTCTGTTACCATAAAATGGCATTTTTCCCAATTCCAAGACAAGAGATAAATGCTTAAGGCATGATTCAAAAGAATTACCAAAAATAGAAAAGCCATCCATAAATATCTCAATAAACTTTTCAACCATATCAGAAAAAATTGAAAGCATACACCTCTGAAAAGTTGCTGGAGCATTACAAAGTCCAAATGGCATTCTCCTGTAAGCAAATACTCCAAAGGGGCATGTGAATGCTGTCTTCTCTTGATATTGAGGGTCCATTGCAATTTGATTATATCCAAAATATCCATCTAGAAAATAATAAAAAGCATGACCAGCTAACCTCTCAAGCATCTGATCAATGAAAGGCAGGGGGAAATGATCTTTCCTTGTAGCAGTGTTGAGCCTCCTGTAGTCTATGCACATTCTCCATCCTGTGACTGTTCTTGTAGGAATAAGCTCATTCTTTTCATTCTTGATCACTGTCATCCCTCCTTTCTTGGGAACTACCTGCACAGGACTTACCCAAGGACTGTCAGAAATAGGGTAAATAATACCTGCTTCCCATAATTTTATTACCTCTTTTTGGACCACCTCTTTCCTAGTTGGATTGAGTCTCCTTTGTGGTTGCACAATTGGTTTAGCATCATCTTCAAGAAGGATCTTGTGAATACACTTGGTTTGACTGATACCCTTCAAGACACTAATGGTCCACCCAAGAGCTGTTTTATGGCTTCTGAGCACCGAAATAAGCGCCTCTTCCTCTTCAGGCTTTAGGGAAGAACTAATAATCACTGGATAGGAATCATTTTCACCCAAGAACACATATTTCAGAGACGGGGGTAAATGTTTAAGCTCAAGCTTGGGGACTTCCTCCTCCTTTATTGGCGTGTTCATCAGCTCCTTTTGGGGTGGTGAATTATCTACTTCAACTAATTCATACTTAGAAATAGGATCCAGAACATCATCAAGTACCTCAGTTTCTAGTACTTCTTGAACAAGTGGTTCAATAACATCTATTTTCATACACCCTTCAGAATCATTAGGGTGCTTGAGGGCTTCAAAAACATTTAGGACCACCTATTCTTCATTGACCCTCAGGGTTAATTCACCATTTTTCACATCAATCAGAGCTCTACCTGTAGCTAAAAAAGGTCTATCAAGTATAATAGAGGGTTTTACCTCCTTTTCCATGTCTAATATAACAAAGTCAACAAGGAAAATAAATGGTCCTACTTTGACAAGTAAATCCTCAACCACACCCACAGGTAATTTGATAGAAAGATCAGCAAGTTGAAGAGAGATACGAGTGGGTTTTACCTCCTCAATGTGAAGCTTTTTTATCACTGAAAGTGGCATGAGGTTGATGCTAGCTCCAAGATCACATAAAGCTCTCTGAATGCCAACATCTCCAATGGTGCAAAGAATGACAAAACTCCCTGGGTCTGGCATCTTCTCAGGAAGGTTGTGTTGAATTATGGCACTACATTCCTTGTTTAACACCACTGTCTCTTGTTCCTTTCAATTCCTCTTATGGGTCAACAATTCTTTCATAAATTTAGCATAGAGATACATTTGCTCCAGAGCCTCTGCAAAAGGAATGTTGATCTGCAGCTTCTTGAAGATATCTAAAAATTTAGAGAATTGCTTTTCTTTGGACGCCTTCTGAAGCCTCTGAGGATATGGCATTTTTGGCTTGCATTCAGGAGCCTTTGACAAGGTGGGATAAGTGTCAAGAGAGTCAGGAAACAGGTTGTCTGCACGTTTAGGAGGGGCATGCTCTACATCTCCCTTCTTCTCCTCTAGAGCTCCCTTTTCAACTAGCTCTTCATTGGCCTTGGTCTCAGAGCCAGCTACTTTACCACTTCTCAATTGAATAGCCTTGCAATCTTCTCTTGGGTTCACCACTGTATCACCTGGAAAGGTACTTGCAGACCTCTCAGGTATTTGCTTGCTTAGTTGGCCCATTTGCACTTCTAAGTTTCTAATGGAGGCTCTGGTTTCCTGCATAAAACTCCTCATCATCTCCCAATTAGAATCTTCTTGGGACTTAGAGTTTGCTTGCTGAGGTGGTTGTTGCTGCTGAGACTGAAATCGGTGGTTATTGTAATTGTTCTGTTGGAAACCGCCCTCAGAATTATTGTTGAAGTTCTGAGGTCTCTGAGGTTAATCCCTCCATCCAAAATTTAGGTGATTTCTCCACCCCTGATTATATGTCTTGGAATATGGATCATTGTTGGATTCCTAGGACCACTCCCCATGTAATTGATCTGTTCAGAAGAAGGTTAAGCATAATCATAATTATCATTTTGCACAAAGTTACCTGCCATGTCATAGGAGGTTTCTTGTGGTGGATTTTGGGTGTTGATAGCTGAGACTTACATGCCACCCATCTGTTGAGTAAGTAGATTTATTTGCTGAGACATAAGCTTGTTCTGAGCAAGAAGAGCATTAACAGCTTCTACTTCCAACACGCCTCTCTTCTGAGAGGTCTCAGAGTTCACAGGATTTCTGTTAGATGAGTATAAATATTGGTTGCTTGCAACCAATTCAATAAGCTCAATAGTCTCCTCTGGTGTCTTCTTCTTGTGCAGTGAACCGCCTGCAGAGGTATCTAAGCTCATCTTGGACATCTCACCCAAGCCTTCATAAAAGATATCCAGTTGGGTCCATTTGGAGAACATGTCTGGAGGGCATTGCCTAGTCAGTAGCTTGTATCTCTCCCAGGCTTCATAAAGAGTTTCACCCTCCTTTTGTCTGAAAGTCTGAACCTCTAACCTAAGCTTAGTCAGCTTCTTTGGTGGAAAAAATTTAGTGAGAAACTCAGTAACAACCTTTTTCCAAGTATTCAAACTCTGCTTTGGTTGGGAATCTAGCCATAGATTTGCTTTATCCCTCAGAGCAAACGGGAAGAGCAAGAGTCTGTACACCTCTGGGTTCACTCCATTTGTCTTCACAGTATCGCATATCTGCAGAAAATCAGATATAAACTAATTTGGATCTTCATGAGGAAGTCCATGATATTGGCAATTTTGTTGCACCAGGGTGACCAGTTGTGGCTTCAACTCAAAGTTGTTTGCAGCTATAGGAGGCACCACAATACTTTTTCCATAAAGATCCGTAGTAGTGGCAGAATAAGAGCCAAGCACTCTCTTTTGTTGATCATCCCCATTCGGATTTGCCACATTGGCATTAACAGCATTATTATTATCCATAGTGGACTCTGCAGCCTTGTAAAGTCTTGCTTGTTGTAAACGTCGCCTGAAAGTTCTTTCAGGTTCAGGATCAAAGTCTAAAAGATGTTCTTTGTCTCTGTTCCTGCGCATAAACAAACAAAAGATAAGAAAAGATGGGACTCTCTACGTCAGAATACAGAGAAGTCCCTGTGAGGTAACCTGTGTAAAGAAATAAAATAAAAATATTAAATAAATAAATAAATAAAAATTCGAAAATAATAACTAAAATAAAAACGCCAAAAACTTGGTGCGGTGTTTGTAACCCAATAACTAACCGGCAAGTGCACCGAGTCGTACCAAGTAATACCTTACGTGAGTAAGGGTCGATCTCACGAGGATTGATGAATTAAGCAACAACTATTGAGTGATAGGCTTAGTTAGACAAGCAGAAAATAGTGTTTGGAAGTTCAAAACATTAAAAAGTAAATTCAAAGTTGAAGACAGGCAGGTAAATAGGTGAGGAATAAAATATGGAGAAAGAAGTTAAGGCTTCAGAGTTATCTATTTTTCCGGATTTACTTTTCTTACTAACTATTTTAATTATGTAGGATTTAATTTATGGCAAACTATATATGACTAGACCCTAATTCCTTAGACATTTCTAGTCTCCACTAAAATTTATTAACTGCCAATTCCTTGGTCAATTAATTCCAATTAGAAGCTACATGATCAAATTCCAGTTTATATGCCACAAAAACTCTAATTACCCAAAAATAAAAGGATTATATGTCACGTATCCCGTTAAATCCAGATAATTAAAATTTATGAGAATATATTTTCAAGCTGTTGTTCAAGTAAAGAGCTTTTCTAAGTTTTACAAGAACTCAAATAGAAAGAGGGTCATACTTCCGTTCCACCCAAATTCATAAGATAAAGAGCGAAAACAATTCTTAAATTATAAATCCAGACATGAATAAAAATAGAAAAAGCAATAAAATCAATCCATACAAATAGACAGAGCTCCTAACCTTAACAGTGGAGGTTTAGTTGCTCATGATTTAGAGAGAAAACTAGGAATACAGAATGTAAATTGGTATGGAATAATGTTGTGTTCAGATGGAATTGTCAGTTAACTAATTCCCATCCCCTTTTATATCTAATCCTAATAAATTTAAAATCTATCTAAAACTAAAATAATATCTTTTTCTAAAAATAATATTTGAATTTAAATTAGAATTAATTAACAAGTTTTCAGTTGATGGGTGGAGACCACTCGTTTTGTCCATTCTGCAGTTTCTAATCTGTGTTTTCTGGGCTTAAAACTGAGTCAAAACAGCCCAGAAATCGCCCCAGCGTTTTCTGCAAAGTCTGCATCTCGCGCATGTCACGCGTACGTGTCAGTCACGCGTACACATCGATGGTCTTTTTCGCGAGTCACGCGGACGCGTCGGTCACGCGCACGCGTCGATGTGCAAATCTTCAAATCACGCGTACGCATCAGTCACGCACACGCGTCAGCTTGGAAAGTGACAAATCACGCGTATGCGTCAGTCACGCGTACGCGTCGCTCCTCGCTGCCATCTCCTTTAATTCTCGTGCTACAGAAACTCCATCAAATCCAGCCGAACGCTACCTAAAATAAACAAAATTGCAAAGGACTCAAAGTAGCATCCATATTGGCTAAAAGATAATTAATTCTTTATTAAACTCAACAAATTAGATGCAAATTCACTAGGAAAAGATAGAAAAGATGCTCACGCATCAGTTAACCCAAAGGACATTACAATATATTCGTAGTGACCATAACGAGTTCTGAAAGCGGTCTTCGGGATATCTTCATCTCTCACTCTTATCTGGTGATAACCAGACCTTAAGTCAATCTTGGAAAATACACTAGCTCCTTGCAACTGATCCATTAGGTTGTCAATTCTCGGCAACGAGTATTTATTCTTCATGGTTACTTTGTTCAGTTGTCTGTAATCTATGCACAACCGCATACTTCCATCCTTCTTTTTCACCAACAACACCGGTGCTCCCCAGGGAGAAATGCTCGGACAAATGAAGTTCTTATTCATTAAATCTTCCATCTGAGCCTTAAGTTCAGCCATCTCTAAAGGCGACATTCGATAAGGTACAATTGAAATTGGTCCTAATCCAGGAACCAGCTCAATTGCAAACTCAATCTCTCGGAAAGGAGGAAACTCGGGTATGTTTTCAGGGAATACTTCCGGAAATTCACTTACAACTGGAATCTGATTCAAACTCTGTTCGTCGCCTGACACAATGGCAGCCAATAGTATGAATCCTGAACATTCACTTCTACTACAATTCACCATGACAGAATTCAGGTAATATCCATTCGCCACCACCGGTCCTTCAGACCCTTCAGACATAAATTGCACTGACTATTCAAAATAGTCTAGCATCACGTGATACTTTGACAGCCAATCCAAACCCAGGATTAGATCGAGTCCAGTCATCGGCAAGAAAATTAAATCATGGACAAAATTTCAGTACTTAATTCAAAACGGAACTTGTTGACAGCCTAATCTAGTTACGACAGCCTTAGAGGCAGGAGTATGTACTTGCAAATCATAAGTTACCATGGTTATCTTTAATCCTAACTCACTGGCTTTCTCAAACGATATAAATGAATGTGATGCCCCAGTATCAAACAAAGTAATTAAGATTTTACCACCAATTTCACAATTACCTCTAATTAGAGTATCTGACCTCTCAACACCATCTGTCGACATGGTAAACACACATGCATACACCCAGTCCAGCTCTGCACGGAGTATTCGGGTGATATTTTCCACACCTCATACAAGTCAAGTCATTCTATGGAATCTGAGCTTGCTTTTCTTTGCCTCTTCCCTGGTTGCTGTTATTATTGAATCTTCGAAAGGTGTTATAGCTCTAATGTAGTTGTAGAACATAGCCTCCTCCCTTGAAATTCTGTCCTCTAGGCGCAAAGTTCCTCCCTTGATCTCTCCTAACGAAGGCTTGGTGTTCACCCTTGTCTAATGCCACCATTCTCACACAATCCTCAGCCATTCTGCTCTTGTTTACTAGTTCAGAGAAAACTCTGATCTCTATCGGGCCCACTGTACTCAGGATGTCATTCTGCAGACCACCTTCATATTTTATGCATTTGCACTCTTCAAAATCCCCCAGAGCATCCTGACAAATCCTAGAGAACCGGCATAGTTCCTCAAACCGACTGGTATACTCTGCCATTGACATAGGACCCTGCTTCAGCTGTAACAACTCAAGCTCCTTTGCCGTCCTGGCTGAATTAGGGAAATACTTCTTATAAAACTTAGATTGGAATACATCCCAAGGGATTGCAACATTATCTCGCTGCAAAAGGCGTCGGGTCCCCTGCCACCAATACTGAGCTTCACCCATCAGCTGATAAGTAGCAAACTCGACACACTAGTCTTCAGGAAATTGTTGCGCTCGCAAAGCTCGTTCCATCGCCTGAAACCGATTATCAGCCTCTGTGAGATTTGTTGTTCCTCTAAAGGTTGGTGGGTTTATCTTTAGAAAAGTTTCCAACATCATCGGCCCATTATCTCTGATACCACCGTTTCCATTATTAACTTGCTGACCAACGACCTCAACTGTTGCCTACATAGCATCCTCCATATTCTCCAGGGAGTTCATGAAGTTCATGAGATTATTCATTGTTGTCTCAGTTTCCACATTACTATTCCGACCTTTACCTCGACCGCGTCTGCGTCCACGAGTCATCATTTAGTTCTTATTCACACGAAACAAGTGATATCAAGGTGATCAGTCTCAATACCTTTAGTCTAATGCTTCAAAGTCCCAAATGCATGCTCATAAATAAATATGCCGCATATATCAACTAAATATCCTAATTAGCATATACACACCCAAAGTATGCCTAAAAGCATAGTTAGTTCATCCCTCGGGCTCAACAGAAACAAACTGCTTTGATACCATAATGTAACACCTAACCACGCAAAGCCTTACGCTTAAGTCGTAAAGCAGAGGTGACAAGGTATTACGACCTCTAAAAGAAAAGACGTATATAAATATAGTTGAAAGAATTTTATAACTAGGAGTCTTGAAGAAGAAGATAAGCAAAAGCGAAAAATAGAAAATCATGTCTCACTTGCGTGGAGAATCGTAAAACGGATAGGTAAGATCAAAAGAAGGCTAAAAACATAATATACAGATCAGTATTTCAAAATACAGATATCAATCTCCAGACTCGACCTGCGAAGCTAAGGCCAGCCAAAGTATGTAATTATATATATCTATACAACCCAAAATAAAACTCAAACAACAGAATAAACACATGTTTCTCCAAGTCAACCTCTAGGAGGGACAAAATACAAAATATACATGCAGAGATTCTATATACATATATACATAGCCTAAAACAAAATATAACAGCCCAAGAGACAGTTCTTCACTTGTAAGGAGGTTCTCCAGACGCTTAATGAGGTGCCTCTCAACCTGCATCTGAAAAATATTAGAAATATGTATGGAATGAGAATCGGGGTTCTCAGCATGGTAAAGATGCCTGCATAATTAATATAAAAGGTCCCGGAAAAGCTAGAGGCATTCCTAGAACTCCGACACTTAGATTTTCAGCTTAAATATCCAACTAAACCAAAAATTAAGTAAGTTATCTGAGGCATTTCAAGTTCTGAATTTAACCTTAACCTAACACTTCACTTTCTGTCTCTTCCAGTCTTCCGAATCACCGGTGGAACAACCCCTCCCCCCTCCCCCACACCTCCACCAAGAGGGCTCTCTCAGAAAACATACACATACAATTCAAGTAAGGAAAACATAGATAGAGGTGCAATTACAGCAAGTAGAATAGGTAGCAGATAAGCAGAGTTAAGCAATTAAGAAAACTAAAACAATGCACACTCAAGCAAAACATACAAATACACATGATGTATGCCTGTCATATAGCTTATGAGTCTCATTTGTCAGTTGTACAGCTAACCCGACATGTACTGGTAGCTAACCATTGGACAGTCTCTCTGTGCGCGCATCCCCAAGCTCTAAAATATCCATGCGAAAAATCCCAACCTCAATTTCTATATATATTTGCATGCCCATGGGGGAACCCGGAGAGTTAAAGTGCCCGGTCACATCTTACAACAGAAGGTCAACAATTAGTCTCACATATATAAGCCATATAATAATCTTTTTCTTTTTAAAATAATACTTCAAATCAAAACTCCAATTTTTATAAAAATTTCAGCAGCATCTCCTCTAAAACTCGAACTCTGCCTCCTTTCTCGAGTTCCATCTAAACATTCCTCAAACCTTTCTCAACCCAACCACCAAACCAAACACCTCTCAGTCATTCAAATCATTTCCAGTATCAGATCATTTCAAAATCAAACCAATTCCAATATTAAATCTTTTCTCAAGACTAACCAACTCCAGTAGCAAATCGTTTACAAAATCAAACCACGCATTTCTCAATCAATCCATTCAATTCAATTTCACAAACCTACCATCAACCCTCAATACATCAACAATCATCATTAATTTATATTCATCAAAATCATAATCCAACTCATACAAATTCATTCATCCTTTATACACACATCATATACCATATACACAATCCATCAATAATTTATTCAGTTCATTCCTATCTTAAGGTCTTCTAGCCTAAGTTTTCACGTGACATTAAACATTAACTACGAGAAACCAAGATCATACCTTGGCCAATTCCTCCCTAAACTTAGAACACCTCAAAACCTCTCCTTTCACAAATCCCAAGCTTCCAAACGTCAATTCCTCAAGCTTAATCACCTGAATTTCATTCCAAACCGCCAAATTGAACTCCAAATCAACAAGAACACAATCTAATTCATACAATATCATTATAATCATCGTAGGATTTACCAATTCAATGATTCACAAGGATTCAACAGTTTCTTACCTTACCTACAAATCAATTGGATAAAACCCAGTGATTACTCGCTGCTAGAGTTCACCTAAACCATCAAAATCATTCAATTCCTCAATACCCAAACTCAAAATTCACAAAATTGAGGAGAGGAAGAATTGGGCAAGAAATGCAAATTTCTTACCACTTTGTTCAGATAGAACTGAAGATAATTTCGAGACGACCACATGGCCAAAAACGGCTCATCAATCAGAGTTGAGAGTTATGAACGATTGAATTTTTGGAGGTGAGGTTAGGGTTTTAACGTTATTTCTCTCTTCTTCAACGTATCCATAGTGAAAAATGGGGAAGAAAGCTTCATTTGGGAGTTTTATAGGTTGGACCTTGAGTCCAATTTGGATCCGCTCCAACCAATTTGGCCTGTTAGTCTAATTTTAGGTCAAAAATTTTAAAATTAGTGTCAAAATTCATATTTTTAATGTTTCTACCTCTCTAAATTATAAAATTTAATTTTTTTATTTTTAAACAA
>NC_029787.2:107498323-107503047 GCF_000816755.2 Arachis ipaensis | reverse complement strand
TATAAAAAAATTTTGGACAATAAACTAATCTTCAATAAATTATGCATTAGACTTGTCAAAAAATTAAATAGATTATACATTAGATATTATTATTTGCATACTGATGTGTGTGTAAATTATTAAATGACAAATATATTGCACCTAATTAATTTTGTTTTTGTTATTAAAATTAAAAAGGGTGAGTTGTTAATCCATTATAAATTCAAATTTAAATTTGTATAAAAAATTATTTTAAATTTTATCTCACTAACTAGAATTAATTTTAAAATAGAAAATTACTTTGTACATTATATTATAAGATGAGTAAACTACCATTTGTACCCACGAAAGTTGAAAACGCTGACATATCTACCCATTGAAAAAAGAAATTACCATTTGTACCCATAAAAAATTGTTTTTACAGGCAAAATTATCCAAACCCTAAAAAATTATCTAAAATCCCTAAATTACCCTTCTCTCCACACTATCATCTTCTTCCTCCCTCCCCTCTCTCTCTCTTAATGTTCTCAGCCACCCAATCCCAGCATCAACCACAAACCACCGTCTCACCCTCCTCATCATCGTTCACCCTTCTTCACTAGCAACGTCGCGGACCTCCGCCAGCCCAGGAGCACCGCGCCAGCTTCTCCTCGCCACCATCACCATCGGCCTCAAACCAGAGCCTACCGTGTCAGAGACCCTCCTCTTCACGCTACCTTATCGCCGCTATAGCCAACCCTCTTCACCTCTTTCTGCGTCGTAGAACCACCACCGCCGCTGCCCTTCCAGTTGGGAGGAATAGCGCCAACCCTCTCTCTCTGTCAGGACAGGTGTCAATGACTCCAATGACGAGATCTGAACCGAAATTTGTCTCCTTGAGGAGGCCGGCCCTGTCAGCATTTTTGAGGCCCAAGAACTGCGGCAAGCGGGTAGTGCCGTAGTGTGGAGTTGGAGAACCTGCTCCGGGATCACTGCGATGATGTGGGACAGGGATTCCAGCTTCTGGGCCTCTAAAGGTGAGAGCTTTGTTGAGAAGTCATGAAAGACAGTGTCATAAGTGTGAAAGACGGCGGCAGAGGCGGCGATGGTGGTGGTTTCAGCTGCAATGGCATGGTTGATAATAGAAGCGAGAGAGGATTCGTACCAGTGCTTGTGGGTTGGGAAGATGGAGGACTTGGCTTCATGGTGGACTTGCACTGTGAAGGTGCTCTTCTTCTCCGGGGAAGCGGCAGCAAGTGTAGCTGTGACTGTGAGGATGAAAGAGAGGAGGGTGTGGCAAGGAGCCATTGGAGCAGCGGTGGGGACTGAGTGGGAAGTAATAGTGAGAGTGTGTTAGAAAGAGAAAGAGGGGTGGTGGCTGGGTGAAGAGGGTAGTGGTGGGATTTAAGATTAGTAGTTGGAACGTTTTAATTGTAGCACCCTAACTTTTAGCACCTCATAATCGCACTAAAAGTCCAAACGTTACTTACCTCTATACCTTTTATTTAGTACTATATTTATTTAATATTGAGCCTTCACAAAAATACAGCCGGATTTTAATTATAAAAACAAATGTCTTTATTTTAAACCACTTGACACATAATCATATTCCCATAGTACATAATATATAGCATTATTCAACCATCCTCAAATACAAGTCTTGTCCCTCTAAAAACTCAATATCAAATGACTTTGAAAAAAATCTCAATTAAACAAAAAACAGAAAATATATATATATAAAAGCTCTAAAGTTCGGTCGCGGCTTCATGCCAAAGATTTCTGAACCTGTCACTGAAATGTTGGGTATAAAAAGGGATGAGAACAAACCACACGTTCTCGGTAGGAAAGAGAATACCATCAAAGCAAAGAAATACTTGCAAATAGAAAGAATTTCATTATAAAAACAATTTATCTTTGAAATAACCTTTTGGAAAAGTTTTGTGGGAAGACTTACTTTGAAAGGTCGTAAAGAAACTCTTTTAGTTTACAATTATGTAAAGTAAAATGTTTAAAAAATGAAAGGACCAAAAATGCGCCTAAGGGCTTCCTCCCCAATAAACTTATATTGCTCATTCCTATCCATTCAATACATAAACTAGAGAAATAAAATAATACCTAGCCCAATCTACCTCAACCTCCCTCACCACAACAGAAGCAACCCTCAGCGTCACCACCGCCAGCATAAAGAATCTCTCAATTTTCAAACACATACAAAATATACAATGAATACACAAGTATGGAGAGCAGATACAGCAATTAGATCAAGTAGCAGGTAAATACAATATAGCAAGTAAGAAAGCCAATTACCAATGAACTTCCAAACAAAATATACAAATACAAATGATGCATGCCTACCCTATGACTAATAAGCTCATATGTCAGTTATACAGCTAAATTCGACATGCCCGGTAGATAACCCGGATATGAAACACCACAACACGGAATAAGTATTACTCGTCCACCCATGCTGGTGTTTCACCACAATTTGGAGTAGGCATTACTCATCCACTCAGGTGCCTCAAACCATAACTCGAATAAGGATTACTCATCTATCCTCAGACCATGACTCGGATAGGAATTACCTATCTATCCTCAAAACCATCACTTGAATAGGAATTACAGATCTATCCTGAAAATCACAATCCCATTCAACCATATTAACTCATCGTTAATTCAATCCTTCACTTCTCAATCTCTTTCAATATCAATCTAATACTCCCAAAATCCTCAACTATTATCTCATAATTCTTATAAATCACAACTTAACTACATATTCTGCAGTATCTCTTTTCCCTTCGACCCCATTGCTTAACTCTAATAACATTATCTCCGTTCACATTTCCTAAACCCGAATCCGTGGATTAATAAGTAATTTAACTTTTTAAAACTTCAACTAAATAAATAAATCCTTTTTTGTTGTTATCCAAATTTAAATAAGTTAAATCATAAACCAATTTCAAAATCATTTCAAACTTTAAAACTGAAAATCTAAATTAAAAAACCTCAAAAACATTTATCCTCAAATCCATTACTTTGCTTGCTTTAAAATCTTAAAAAAGTACTCAAGCCATATTTCTTTTGATGAATTAATCAAACCAAACTCATTTTTAAAACCATAACCAAAACTTTCAAAACCCTTCGATTTTTCAAAAATTCCGTTAAAACCTCCCCTAAAAACCGGAGTTTACCACCCTTCATAAGTTCCCTCAATTTAACCTTAACGAACAAAATCAGCATTTCAATTCAACATTTCCAAGTCCTTCACAAAATCAATCATTATCAATTTCAATCTAAAATTCAGAATCAACATGACCAAACATAATAATATCTATCTTTCAAACACAACATATTCAATCACAACAGAAAATTATTTACATCACAAGCATTCATTCATTTGCATTAATCTACTAAACTTGTAAGGTATTCACAAAGTCTAAAGCATTTTTATTTTAAAATAATCCCATACCTCGAGGAATTAAGTCCGCAGCAATTTTAATACAATAAACCATATATTATCGTTGATTCTCAACAGCGGCAACAACCTCAATGATCTCCAAGCAACCGCAATGATCACAGCAACAACATATCTAACGTAAATTTGAATTTAACGCGAAAAGTGAGGTTAAGCGAAACTAGAATAAATTATTATGGCGAAAAGAGGTAGAATAGATTCGATCTTATCATGAGGGACAACTAAGAATGCTATGGCAGTAATTCCAGCAGGCAGCAGGCACAAACACATAGGGGTGGCAAAACGGGTCGAGCCCGTCAGGCCGATCCGCTAAACCCGCTAAAAAGGCGGGTCGGGTTAGGATTTGGAGCCCGCCAAACCCGCACCGCCAAATTGGCGGGGCGGGGCGGGCCGGTCCGCCGGGCCGAAGATTTTTATTTTTCTTGCAACAATAGTACACAACCCTACGACATCCGATACCTCAAATTCTTTAACAAGTTATAATCGAACACTAACTGCGACGGTCTGGAATAAAATACACTTACCGTAACAACAGAATGAAGCAGCAGCAACTTCAAACTGACCCGGCAGCAGCTCCAACAGCTACCTCAAGTGACTGCGGCAACCAAAAATGCCGATGACGGCAACTATAACAGCCATGCAGTGACAACCTTACTGGAAGAAAGAATGAAAACTAGAAGCAAGAACACCCTTACTGGAAGTTAATCCCGGCGACCGAGGCTCGGCGATGCAACCCGCAGCGACGGTGATGGCTGGGCAGTGACAGAGCTCCCGCGAAGCACCAAATTCTCTCTCCCATTGGACTCTTGGTTCGTCTCTCTCTCCTTGGGCCTCCACTATTGTGACGGCGGTGACTTTGAAGCTTCGGCGGCGGCGATGGAGTCTACGATGACGGCGACAGCTCGCAACGAGGACGGCGATGGTAGCGACTTCTCCTTGGCGATGGTGACGTGGACGGGATCCTCGACGGTAGCGGCTTGGCGGCGAGGCAGCTTCTTCCTCTCCTCGCGGCGGTTCTCTCCGTGTGTCTCCCTCTCTCTTCTCCGTGAACTCTCTCTCTCCCTCTTAGTGATAGCGACGGCGATGGCGGCACCCAACCCCGCCGGCGCCGTCTCTCTCCTTCCCCCTCCTTCTTTCTTCTTCCTTCCTTTCTCTCTTTTCTTTTCCCATGTGTGTGTGTTACAGTGGAAGGGGGGTGAGGTGAGTGCGGCGTGTGTGTTAATGTGGGTGAAGGTGAGTGAAAATTAGAGTTAGGGTTGGATTTGGAATTTTTGAGTTAATTAGAATTTAGGAT
>NC_029787.2:107455962-107496943 GCF_000816755.2 Arachis ipaensis | reverse complement strand
TAAAATTAGATAAAAAATTTAATTTATTTTAAATTCAATTTATCAAAGCTTGCTTTAATTACTTTTTGTTCATATCCTGGCCTAAATTATAAAGCCAGACCCAATAAAGACACAAGGCCCACTTTAAAGGATGGTTTCTATCGGATATACGACCTCTTTGAGAGGTCAGACACGACGAAAGGGACCGGCTTGTACTTATCTAAATAAGTAACTGTCTCTCCAAATCTCTCGTACTATCTCTATCTCATCTATAAGATAAGATCTCAACAAACTCCTAAGATATAAAATAAGATAGAACTACCACTACTAGGAAGGTCATCAAACTCTACTATAAATACACTGGCACCCTCCAGGTATGACTCACGTTCTAATCTACTAAAAATCTGTCTAAAGCCCATGCTAACTTAAGTATTGGAATCTCTTGCAGGTACCACCACCCACCTCCTCACGAGGAACTCGGACAGAAGGCACCACGATATCAACAAGTCGAACGCTACCACTCGAAGGGACCTGGACCTCACGTTCAGACCCGACTCAACGTTTCAGGTAACCCTCGAAACATTGGCGCCATTGCCGAGGACCTGGAGCTTAACCCTTGATAATGGCGGATGATCAACAAGATGGTCAGACAAACCACTTGACATGAATAGGATGCAAGCATATTAAAAAGAAGCTAGAATACAATTTCTATGGATACCAAAAATTCTGTAAAAACTTCTCTCAATGAGCAGAGGATATCAAATAGGGATGATGATTCTGTTTCTACAGTTAAATTGGATTAAATATACCAAACAGTAGAGACGAGGATAATGCACTCGTAGACACCAACCATGGATGGGAAGCCGTAGATTCATCACCATCATCAAAAGAAAAGGAAAAGGGAACGTGACCGATCCCAATCTCCTCATGGAATAGGATGGACAACGACATCTGTGCTGACTTACAACCTCGAAAAGAATCATGATACACACTCATGGTAATGAAGCAGTTGCATATTCCAAATAAATAAATGTCCCATATTGGTCAGTAATTAAAGGAGGAAGAGAAAACATTATTGGTAAAAACAATGAAACTTTTCTTCCCTACTTATGTCAGAAAATAGAGCATCAACCAATTTGAATGCAACCCAATCAAAAGATCTTCAAGGCACATCTTTTCTTGGTTACTCACAAATTGCATCACCAATAAAGATAGATGGCATCCAGAAAGAAAGCACACCACAACCAAAACAAAAGAGCAAAAAGCACTGTCCTAAGGTCATTGTAGAAAGCAAACCTAAATGAACTCAAAATCCAACTGAAGAAAAGAATGTTCAAAGAAAACTCAATTGGTAAGAGAAAATATGTGAAAAGGAAATGAGTAATTAAGACCCCTACTACTCCAGCAGAAGAAACAACTAGTCTGATTAAAGACTTAATGGCAGAATCTACAAAAGTCCTATAGAAGGACTTTGTTTGATGGATTTGCTGAAAATACAATCGCACAACCAAGTACAGTGAAATTGGAGACAACATAAATGTAAGTCTTTCTTGTGGTATAATCACTTCCATGAAAGAGGCATCAAAGTTATGAAGAGAAAAAAAAATCAGAAGAAAGTCAAACTGTCAAGAGAAAGTATATAACAAAAAAAAATAATATTATCACACGAAGAATATACTCCAACAGCAGAAGGGACCGAAGAAAGAAATTGTCTAATAAGTCTTATCCAACAGAGGCTACAGTAGAATTCAGTGAACCATTAATACTTGGATCTAACACAAAATCAGAAGTAGTAAGAAAATAAGAGGAGAAAGCTCTACTATGAAAGGGGCATGGCGTGTGTGAACCAAGAATGCAAACAAGTCTTTCAAAAATTTGTAAAATTCTTACCTTAGCCTCCATTTCTTACCCGTCATGAAATGGGAGAAAAGCTTGTCCTATATTTAGCTGTGGCCAACAAATTAGTAGCCTCTGCACTATTCAAAGGAGATGACGTCGGGCAAAGCATGCCTACTTCACCAGCAAGGCACTATAAGGAGCAGAACTCAATTATCAGAAAATTGAGCAAGTTGCATATACTTCGGTCTTGGCATCGCAGAGATCGTGGCCCCACTCTCAAGCTTACACCATCAAAGCCCGAGCTAATCAGACAATGAAGCATATCCTCTAAAAAATGGATATTGTGTAGAGCGAATCCTACGGTGGGCTGTGGAGCTGTCCGAATTTGATTTGAGATACGAAGCTCGGACGGTCATCAAGTAGCAATGCTTAGATGAATTCCTTATGAAATATACCGAAGAGCAAAAAGGGAGCTCCACGACTAAGAGATGGATCATCAAACAAAGCTGGTAGGGGGTAGGGATCATCCTTAAGAAAGAAGAAGGAAAGGTCAGACATATAAGCCAAGAGTAGAATGGTCGAACTGATTCCCTCTCCAAGCTAGCCAGTACAAAGCCTGGGACAATAATAAAATTACGATTCAAGAAACACTATAGTCACCTTCAATATCAAAAGAAGTCAACAAGACGGACATCCTCATAATCTAGGGATGGATGACTCCAAGCATTGAATATATCAAATTCAACATCCTTCCTCAAGAGTAAAAGAAGGCAAGGAGATTAATAAAAGAAGCTCAGCACAACATCTTAGAGGGATCTCAACACCTCTATCAAAGTACATCCCGACTTCGAATACAAGAGGTTCTAGATGAAACTGAAAGTAAAATCTGTGGAATTCATCTAGGGACAGGTCACCGAAAAAAGGTGTTACGAGCTAGCTTCTACTAGCAGATTTTTCAGAACTCACACAAATACTATAAGTATATGGAATGACTCAAACCATCACTGAAGAATCCCCCTTTTGACATGCATATGACACAGAAGCCATGATTCCCATTGACATAAATAAATAAAACTCAAGGACAACATTTTACAATGAAAGAGCCAACACCCAAGCATAAAAAGAAGAGCTCGACCTCCTCCTAGAAGTTTGAGAAAGAGCTCAGATTAGAGAGGAAGCTCTAAAACAGCGGATGGCTCTAAGATACAACCAAAAGGTGGTTAAAAATAACTTCAGCGTCAACAACCTCATCCTGATCCGGAAAGACATTGGGGTACAAGAGTCAGGAGAAGGGAAGCTGGCCACTAATTGGAAACGACCTTACAAGATAGTAAATGTCCTAGGCAAAGACTACTACAAAGTGTCTGACCTCCAAGGGCGGGAGCTTCCAAGGTCTTGGCATGCATGTAACCTAAGAAGTTTCCTGTCTGAGAACGCATTAACTTAAGCTCGACAAACCGAAAAAACTCATTGTCCGACCTAAACAAGGTCAGCAATATGAGGCAACGAGGTCCAAGTTAATGTAAGAGGTTACATAAACAGCTCGTATAAAGCGATCTCAATGAGATCGGATAAAAAATGGGTAGTAAAAGTAACTTGATAAAGGCCGATTACTCAAAGTCGAACCTAAAAAAGGAAACTCAGCATCCTAAAGTCGCAAAATAGACAAATCAGAAAGTCGACTACAAAAAGCCTAGCTTCATTTCAAAGGTAGAAAAGTTCTTTGGAAAATAAAGAGAATAACTTTGAACAAAGTTGTGGAAACAACTAAAAGAAAAGGGAAAAAAGAAAGGCCACAATACTTTTATAAGAAACAAAGGATAACGGGCCTAATAACTCCTCTATTAAAACGTGCGCACAAATCAAGGAAATAGCCGCGCCGACCTAGACCCTCATTTAAAGGGGGTAACGTTCAAAATTTTGAAACACGTTGAGTACTCGACTTCAGGAAAGGCAGGGCACCCGACGTCCAAGCAAGAGCCTCGAGATGCTTGAGCCCGACCTCTGAAAAGCTCAGGACTCAAACAGGGACATATTGTTCATACCCTACCCCAAACATAAAGCCAGGCCCAATAAGAAAGAAAGGACCAACATTGGAAGGTGGCCTCTCATCTTGTTCTAGATTCCACAATATAAGGACAACTCGGTTTAAACGAATTGTGCCAATCAACCATATTTTTAACAAACTTGTGTCAAGTACAAGTCGTGTCAACCTGAAAGCAAAGCTTTAAAAAGTGATTTGTATCAAAATGAATCACTAAAACAAAATTAAAACAACTCGATACAAAATGAGTTGAAAAAAATCAAAAGGATAAAAACAAAAATCCTTCGACCAAACGACTCGTACAAAAAATGACTTGGAAAAGAAAGGAAGGATGGTAAAAGCGTTTTAAAATTGAAACGTAAAAACAATCCTCCAATTAAAACAGGTTAGGTAAAATTAGTTACATCATATACAATGATAACAACCTTGTAAAAACTAGAAAGGGAAGGGAATAAGCATATAATCCCTTCACCTAAGTTGCCAATTTATTCTCGACAAAGTGCAAAAATCACGAGCCGGCCTTCTTATTGGTTGCTCGGATAAAGCAATGAGGTTCAAATTGGTGTCTAATATTTATAATACGGCTTGATGATTTGAAACAACTTAAGCTCATGACTTGAACAAAATCGAGTAAAAAATAACCATATGATCTAAGCAATTTATATTAAAACAAATTGCGCAAAACAACTTATCCACAAACTCAATATTTCGACTTGGTCATCTAATTTCTCCAGCCCGACTTTGTAAAGCTCGTATTCAAGTAGGGCACTGTTCATACCCTGACCCAAATTATAAAGCCAGGTCCAATAAAGACACAAGGCCCACCTCAAAGGATGGCCTCTATCGGATACCTGACCTCTTTAAGAGGTCAGACACGACGAAAAGGACCGGCTTGTACTTATCTAAATAAGTAACTGCCTTGCTCTCCAAATCTCTCCTACTATCTCTATCTCATCTAGAAGATAAGATCTTAACAAACTCCTAAGATATAAGATAAGATAGAACTATCGCTACTAGGGAGGTCATCAAACTCTACTATAAATACACTGGCACCCTCCCAGGTATAACTCACGTTCTAATCTACTAAAAACCTACCTAAAGCCCATGCTAACTTAAGCATCGGAGTCTCTTACAGGTACCACCACCTACCTCCTCACAAGGAACTCGGACAGAAAGCACCACAACAATAACAAGTCGGACGCTACCACTCGAAGGGACCTGGACCTCACGTTCAGGCCCGACTCAACGTTTCAGGTAACCCTTGGAACAACTTTAATAAAAATAATTTGTGAAATTAAAATCTTTAATAAATAAGTAAATTAAAATTAGCTCATAATAAGATTTTTAAAAAATTCTAGGTCTTACATTAACAACATAATATTTTGTTTAAGATTATAAAAGATATAGTTAATATTGTAAAGTTAATACATAATCACTCTATCATTTATTTCACAATATAAAAATTTTAAGAGATATGCTACACATCCAAACATTATTGTCATCCAAGTTTAACACTAATAAAACCACTCTCATTAAAAGAGCATGATTACACGTAGGAGCGTCTTCTTCCTCCTCCTCCTCCTCTTCCTTCTTCTTCGCATTCCTCCTCCTCCCCTTCCTCCTCTTTCTTCTTCGTGTTCCTCTTCCTCCTCCACCTCCTCTTCTTTCTTCTTCGCTTTCCTCTTTCTCTTCCTTTTCCTCTTTCTCTTTCTCCTCCTCCTCCTCCTCCTCCTCCTCCTTCGTGTTTCTTCTTCACATATTTTCTCCTTATCGTCATTCTTTTATTGCTGTTGATGTTGCTGTATTTTTTTTCTTTTCCTCCTTCTCTCCCTGGTAATGGTGAGAAGGAAGAATTTTGAATTGTGCATAACAACAAAACCAAATGTACCTTAATTTGCTCAGAAATAAACTGAAATTATATTCAGAATGAACCAAAAAGTGAATTCAGAATATAAACTTGTTTCAAAACAAGCACAGACTAAGTGGACCTTATTTAAATCCAGAATGAATGAAAATTATATTCAGAATGAACAGATAACGATAACGACGATACGTATTAGAAGAAGATGACAATGATGATGATGATGATGATGGAGAAGGATGAAAAGAAAGGAGGAGAAGAAATTCCAATGAGAAAAAGAAGAAAAAAGAGGAGGAGGTGTTGGTGACGACGGTAACGAAAGTGAAAAAGAAAAAAGGAGAAGAAGAACACATGCGTGAATTTAGAAGAAGAAGAAGAAAAAAGCGCGTGACCTAAATCACTTAGATGACTTGAATGCTAAAATTATTTAGATGTCGAGAATATCTCAAATTTGTAAGTGGTAAATTTGATGATCTACGAGATCTTTTTATTTTTAAGAAGAAAGATTTTTTTTCTCTTCTAATGGTAAAACATAAATTTACAACAATATTAATAATAATAATGAAATAGCTTGACATTATCATCTAAACAGTCATATAATACATGATTAAATGATAGGATATGTTTTATTTCTGTTATGATTTATCATATCAATATAAATCAATCTTATCTTACATTATTTAATATACAGAATAATAGAAAGATTCAAGTAAATTAATTAAAATGATGAAATACATTAAGTTTTATATGCAACAAAAAAATTCCTTTTAAAATTTAAGAATAAATTTTATCATACTATTATTGGTTTATTTATATTGTGTGAAATGGATTGTTAAAAGATAAAAAGTGATCATAAATATAAATTTACTGTGGAGAAGATTGATAGAACATTCTCTAAAAAAAAGTGGACTAGATGAATGAAAAACTATTGATTGAATGGTTAAAAATATGAAATGGTCAAACGAATGTTGTTGTATACTTCTAATTTAATCCAATTAATAAATTTCAAATTATATTAAAAAGTGATTCATCATTTGCAAGATCTATTTCCATATTATATAATAATTTTTGGTTAAAAAAACAGGGCCAATGTCCAAAAAGAAACATTAACTGAACGAGATGGGGCACTCTTGGGGTACTATAACTACTCTAGCATCATTAACTATGATATTCCAAAGGTCTTAAGACCTATTCACGAAATAAAAACCATATATGCAGCCAATGCTATTTGAGTATTTTCTGCTAAATGATCCGCTGCCATGTTTCCTTCGCGATACGTGTGGGAGAAAATTAGCTGTCAATTTCTCTTCATGTCTATTAATCTTCTAACTAGAGGTATCATCCTTGTGGCTAAGCGGTAAAATTTTTTTCGTAACCAAATTCAATCAAGTCATGATAGATAGGCATCTATAAAATACGGACATCTTATTGAGTTGTTGTGCAATTTTAGACACAACACTCATCAATATTCGTCCAATAAGTATGTTTGTTGTATCTAAACGTGTCTTAATAAAAAATAAAAAATTATTCTTTGAACACACTTAGACATACTTAAATATCATCACATATCAACATATCCAGTCTTATTTTTAATATGTATTTTTGAAATGAGTTTAAAAATAATATATTATTATTTATTAAAAAAATATTTTAAATACTTTATATAAATAAAAGAAGACATTAAAAATAGTTAAAATTTTATTTTATATTTTATATGTATGTCATATTCCCGTATCTTGTAAGATTTTAAAATTCGTGTGTCCGCGTCTTCTGTGTCGTGTCGTGTCCCGTATCCGTGCATCATAGTGCGCCTTCTTTTTTCTTTGCTCTTTTTCTCTTTTTCTTTATTTTTTCTCCTCTTCATTTTTTTTCCCATTTGAATTTTTTTCTTCCCGTTTTTTTCTTCTTTTCCATCATCAACATTATCGTTATTATTATTACTATCGAAGATCTTTTCATTTATCCTCTTTTTTTTATCAAAATTTTTAAACCTGCAACTTAAATTTTTGTGAAAACTAAAAATAGAACTAAAATAAAAATTATCTCTGGAAATGAAATTATCTTTGAAGATTTTTTCACTTATCCGCTTTTTTATCAAAATTTTTAAATTTGCAACTCATTTATGTGGAAATAATTTTTAGTTCAACACATTATTTAGTTGTAAATAATATAGAAATTTTTAGTGAATGCACAAGAAATATTCAAAGGATCACAAGTCTAGAACGTTAACTCACTCAACCAACAAAATATATTCAAATACATTTTGGATTTAAAAAATATATTAAAAATAAATTCAAATGTGACACAAAAATGACACAAAAACTCACTCAACCAACAAAATAAATTCAATATAAATTCAATACCACAAGCAGTATGATACAAAAATACATTATTTAGTTAAAAATGACAGGAATTTTTTATGAATAAATAAAAAATTTTTAAAGAATCACAAATCCAAAATCTTAACTACTCAACTAATAAAATAAATTCAAATATGTTTTGGATTCAAAAAATACATCAATTAGTTAAAAATAATATAAGAATGGCTAAACTTCTTATATATAAGTTCAATGCCACTCAATCAATTCAGCAAAAATGACACAAGAATCTTTGATGAATGACACAAAAAATCTTTAATAGACCACAAATTAAAAAAATTTATGATGATTTATAATTGATTAAGAAAGTTTTATATATCACAGTTAATAAATCCAAGTGCTGTTATTTTATACAATTCAAAATTTTTCTTCCTCTTTTTTTCATCTTATTTCACCTTCTCATAATTTTTTTTTTGTTTTACTATTTTAATAAAAATAAAAAAATAAATCAAACTTTAATAAGAATAAAAAAAAAATCAAAGGAAAAAAAATGCTGCAATAACACTGAGAGAAAGAGAAGGAGAAAAAACGTAGAAATAATAACAATAAAAAGAAAAAAATACGTGAATATGCAAAGTAATACGTGATACACGCACGTGTGAATAATTTTCCAGCCCCTCAAATCCTTGCCGCCTTCCTGGCCGGAACATGTGGTCCCCTCATCTCACTTTTATGTTCTAAAGCAGGTCCTTTTTAATATTTTTTTTTCTCGAATTATGCTATAATATTGCGAATTTGTTGAGTGTTTTTGCCACTTAGTTTCTGAATCCAAGCTGTTCTTTTAGTATGACTCTCAGGAATGCATTGCCCCGTTTGTTAGTGTGATCATCATCTTACTCAGTGGCTTAAGATTTTGTCCCATTTAACCCAAAATAAAAAAGGATTATGTAATTCACACCGGTGCCAACCGGCCCACTTATAGTCAAAATTAATCTCATCCGAGATAAAATATACAAAATAATTGGGGGGAAAATATCAGTACTGTATATCCTATCTCAAGGAAGGCTAAGGCGAATCCACCCAATGGAAATCCAATCCTCACAAAAATGCCATCACAAGAAACGCAGGCCCGTCTTCATCTATCTAGCAGACGACTTCTTTTCCAGGAGCCTTACCTTGTCAAGCAGCTCCTGTATTGTGTTTGATGCATCCTACAACATAACACAAATCTTGTAAGCCTCATCCAAAAATACCAGAATTCAACAAAGTCTGGATTGAACAGAGAAAGACAGTGGAACCTGCAGCTTCTTTCTCAAACTTTTTTCTTCAGCATCCCGTCGATCCCTCTCTTCTGAGAACACGTCGATTAGATTTTCTTGCTCCTTATTCAAGTCTTCAATCTTTTTTCCTGCATCACGAAGCTGATAACAAGATATTGTATGAAACACGCAATCAAGATTTTAAAAGGGCACCTCTCAAATATGTCCAACAGCTTCAGAAACGGAAAATCCATGTGCATCTTAAGAAAAAGTCAGTAATAATAATAATAATAATAATAATAACAACAACAACAAAGGTGGTCAGAATCCAACAAGCTTGATTTCAGACAGAATTACAAACATAAATCAATAAAGAAAAATCAGAATCCAAACCTGAGTTTCCAGAGCTTTACACCTCTCTTTCTCGTACTGCAGTGCCTCCAATACTTCTCCCAATATTTCTTCCTCCTTCTTCTCTAATCTTTAATCCGGAAAGTGAACAGATAGGAGAATAACGAGTTAATAAAGTCCAACATAGAAACCACAACATGGCAACATGCTATGAAAAGAAGGAAGTTAGACGCCTAAAATTACAATGTACCTTTTCTTCAACTCACGATTCTCTTCTCGCAACTTTTCCAGAGTAAGTGCACCGGAATCTGATACTGGATGTTCACCATCATTTACATCCTGTACCTGCGAAGTTCAACCCCTGAGGATCCATTCTTGAAATAAATATAAACCAGGAAGGAAAAAAATCAAGAGAATGAATCAAATGGAGAACCTTTAGCCTGGATACTCGTGCTGACCGCAAGCCTCTTCCACTAGATGGGATGTCCGGAAAACTTCCATTTTCTTTTTCAAATGATTTTTCAGCTAGAGATGTCCTCTGACTGCTCCCTTTTGCTTGTTTCTTGGGTACAACAGTAATTTCATCACTCTCATCCTCAGCAGATGACGATTGTCCAGATGAGCTTGGCATCCTTGACGTCGAGCTCTTGTAGGCACTATATTTTTCTGATTCTTTTCGGCTCCGTTTCTGATTTAATTGTGAATGTGGTTGGTCTGATGTCAATGGAGTTCCCTTGCCATTTGTGGCAGAATACTTCCTTTTTGAAGCTTCTGGGACAAAATCAGGTGATGCCTCTACAAAACAGGATTCATTCATAAAATATCACTAGGCTATTCAAACCAAAAAACAGAATGAATGTTACCCACAATGAACAATTGCCAACTATAATTATGATTGTGAATGAAACTAAAATAAAGCAAGGGATGAAGTCATACCTCTGTCAACTGAACTGTTGTTTTGTTTTCTAGTTCGATTGGAAACATAACCAATTTTATGGCAGTTAGTGGCCCTAAATAAAGTAGAAAATAAATTCAGTAAAACAAAAACAACTCATGCTTCAAGCAAGCTATATTATCATGAAAGAACCAATGGAACATCAAGAATCACCAGTAACTTTTCTGCATCTGTACCAATTTCGCTTCCAATCTAGATAAAACTAAAGTCCTCTCAAAGCCTTGTTTATCATGAGCAGGTTCAACAAAGTTGGCTTCTAAAACACCTGTAAATAGAAGTGAATCTTATCATGAATGAGAATAGTCAAGTTACTAAAAGGAGCTTAAGAAAGGGATAAAAATCCTACCTATGACCCCACGACCACCACTTCCTGCAGGATTCCACAGCCTCCAGAATGGCTGACAACCATGAAAAACGGCTATAAGAATAATTTCTAATGACCATATCTTCCCAAGTTAAAGTTCTAGATGATTGAACAAAACAAGGTATCAGAAGATATAAATTTGCTTTGCAATTGCAAACAGACATGCAAATTCATCTGGTCCAAATTTACACTTTATAGCTAGGACATGTTTTTCCCAGTTCAGAATGAACCCAAAAAATACTACAAATCAATTAACGTTGACAACAAACAGTACACAAGTCTGATGATTCTCTAGTAATAAAATGCCAATACCAGTCACTAACGACATTGCTTCTTGGCAATCACTAATTTTTTAACTACACATAAAAGTTTGACATTAATTTAAAACAAACAAATGTGAATTAAATTCAACATAAGCAAACTTCAACTGGAAAGTATATTTTGTTACCCGAGTAAATAGCCATTTCGCATCCTGAAAGATTACAATCTTCACAAAATGGACCTCAAAAAATACAAACAACAAAATGACTCCCCAAAGATATGCTCTATTTGACAAAATAAACCAAACGTATATAAATATATAAGTAAAATTGACTAAATGTCAGGTTTAATTTGACAAACAGAACATATCTTTGGGAGTCATTTTGTTATTTAAATTTTTTGGGATTCATTTTGCCAAAATCATGATCTTTCATGGGTCAAAATGGTTATTTACTGTTGTCATTGCAAAATCAAGTGGACATAGAATAATTGAAGCAGCAAAAGAATAATAAGGAGAGAAGGGGAAGGGAGTACTAGCTTTGCATGCAACATTACATTCATAGCCACCTCAGAAAAGATGAAAAAGATGTGTTTACCATGACAAACCCTACCTTAATGAGTCGATTCTTATGATAGACGTTGAACCCTGAAACATCAATATGATGAACTGCGTCCTTGACAAATCCAATAGTAACAATAGCAATCATCTGTTACAAGATCTAAATTTTAATTGCACTGATCCACAAGCAAGGAAGATTAAGCCTTAAACATTTTATGGAGATTTTACATTTGAATCCTTCGGGATCCCATCAATCCCAGCTTGTGGCCTGTATGTCACCTCCTGAGACAACATCATGTCATTCACTATATTGTGATGCACAATATCTTTCCCACGAAGAATAATTCGGAAGCCTGGAGGAAGCCTCAAATATAAAATTGAGGCATAACTCTAAATAGACAAAAAAAATAATGAGAAACATACTTAAACAAACACACAAACTTTAGATATGTAGACATCTATATTGAACGCTAAATGAACACTTCTTCATTTAATCAACGTCTAATCAATTTTCTCTTTTTAAGGCCTCAAGTGTCAACTTTCAAAAGTTTCAAATAATAAACATTGCTAGCAAACCATGATTGCAATATGCTGTGTTTCTAAAACAAATACGAACAACTTACCCTTAGAGAGTGCCTATAAGTTAAGAAGTGTCTTGAGTTGGGATACTCTTTAGCCATCTGTATGTTTTTCTCCTCTCTGTTTACGCCTCTGATTTGAATATCCTGAGACAAACCATAAGCATGTCAAAATTGTACGAAATATGTTCCAGAATAAAGTGGATCACTACTCTTTTTTGCTGTATGGGGGCAACAAAATATTGATTATCAGACATACATGTGGATCTGCATCAAAATCAAGCTCCAGCTCTCCTTGGTCATCCTCCCAAAGATTGTATATAATTACACGTGTGCCGTGATCCTTCATCAGATTGAACTACAAGTGTAACAGTAACGGCAAAAATTTAATCCACATACTCATAAAACTAGGCAAGATGCCCCAGTAAATGAATAGAAGTCCGTAACATCTTATTCCATTCCCGTCCTCGTCTTTCATAGTCCAACTTTCAATAAGTAGGTATAACAACATTCAGAAGGGGGAAAAAGAAACAAAAGACAACGACGAAGTAGTCAAAGAACTCGAAACCAAAACCACTAACAATCAACAATCCCTCAGAACTTTAGAAGCAGCAAGGGTAAGGTCTCTTGTAATCTATTAATTAAGACTTGATAAAATTAAGATAAAAACAGTAAACAAAAGAAATTACCATGGGTACTACAATGTCTTCCTTCCCAGTACTCCTCAAAAATGTGTAAGACAGCAAGCCTATGCTTTGTGTAGCACTAGTAACAAAGATAGATCACCCAGTTAGAAATAGAGCATGACTTGTAACTAATGATGTAACTTGTATGTATAATAGCAGTAGACGTAGAAGGAAGACAAATTCAACTACTACTAGTGTAACTGACTTAGTGATACAGTCCAGGAAGCCTAATATACATGGTCTGCTCATCCCAGCAAAAATAAATCATCATAATCCAGGAAAAAAAGAACTGAAACTGACAACTACAAGTACTACTAACTGAGTGATAAACCAAGGCACCCAGAGCATGCTTCTCAAAATTACAGAAATTTCTTCCACCAATATGCAAATGATAAATATGCTTTTTATCCTTTAAGCTTTTGAAATTCTTCAAAATTACCCTCGTTGTTTAATTTGATTCAATTTTAGTCTCATCTACAAAATAAGTTTCAAATTTACTCCTATCAATAATTTTTTGAAGTAAACTGTTAGTCAATCTTTTTTTTCTTTTTATTTTTGAATTTTACCCTTAGTCACGTCATCCCAAAAATTAGGTACTAACTGTTGACCATCCAAAAATTTAACATAGGTGTAGAATTAGAACTTGTTTCAAATGTTGACAGTAAAATTGAATCAAATTAAACATTAGCAGTAGTTTTAAAGAATTTTGAAAACGTTAAAGACAAAAGTATACCTTACCGTAATCTACTAATCTTAGCTTATGAAATAAAACATGAATCTAATTTTCATGTACAGGGAGTGAAAAAGAATTTTACACAAACAACCAATTGTGTATTGCCACATCAACAAAAATTAACTAATTTTCAAACCCACTATATAAAAGTTAAAAAGGCATCTAAATGCATAAATCTGATTGGATGACCGTGTAAAACTCTCTATACTGTCAGTGCATCAAAATTAAACTCAAAAAACATTATCTCTTGATAACATAACATTCAACTGATATCATTTAAATGCTTGATCTCATCCACAACATGCAACCCAAATCAAACAAAAGCTAAAACATAAAATAATGATATTATCTTGATATGTTAGAGGACAATACAACTATCAAACAACTAGGTCATCGTTTTTCTTATCAATATGCATACATAGATCTTCAAGTGTTAACTAGGAAAAAAAATTATTGAATAAAACAATGAGACCGTCAAACAAACCTCTTCCCATCTTTGCCAGAGCAGCGAGAGAATACTATCACATCAGCCCCAAGCCTCATAGTACTTGTTTTAAAGCCATTTCCATCTATCACATGAACAACAAAGGATCAGTATACCGTCTGAAATGAAATCGTCATAAGATTTATACTCTTCCCAAAATGATGTTTACATTGCCCAATTGTATTTGCCATTTTGCTTTTCACTGAATACCCCAGTGACATGCATTGACGCATTTTATCCGGATCCATTCCACCACCATTATCTGGAAAAAGAATTAGCAATCCAACATTTGAGATTCCAAATAAAGAAAGAAAAAAGAAAGAAGGGAGAGATCAAAATGCTTCAATGCTTCTATTAGGAATACTCATAAGACATCCTTAAAATCATAGATGCAAAAGCTTTTAACACATATTTGTCACATTACAAATGGCTTTTACTTACTTTAAAAACCCCAAATGAACTTTTGGCAGAATAAAAATGATGCATAATATCCAACACATGTTCAGCAATTTTTCCGTGCTACTACTTTTCACTTTAGCAGAAGTACTTTTGACATAAAAGATTACTGTAACACTTGCTGAACGACTAAAATTAATTTTTGTTTTATCTTAACCAACCAAAAGTCAGTATTTAAAGTTACATCTAACATACTCCAACTCAAATACAATAAAGAGATGCACACCTTCAATCAGCAACATCCTGGTTCCATCTTTCTTATTTACAAGCATATCTACATTGACATATGTAGCGCCATTGCAAACCTAAAGTCAAATTCAAATAAGTAGGCCGGAAAAGGAATAATCACAACAAGTGCGTCATTATTCAAAACAAGTGAGGCATACCTCATCCAACGAGTTATCCAAAAGCTCAGCAAAAGCTGCATAAAAATATATTTATATAAGAATGCCTAGTAGTGATAAATATCCAAGAACCAAAGGGAAAAATTCTGAATTCACTGAATACATTTTTGTACCATGAAAATGATTAACCATTCAAACAAATTAACAGACATCTACAATTTACCTCCTAGAGCCCACTTATGACTTGTGGCATTAGAATGCAGAAACTTCGGATGAACTCTGACGTGGTCCATTCCAACTGCACATTTTTTAAGAAATATCATGTTATTATTTCTTTGTCAAAAATAAATAAAAAAATATATTAAAGAAAAACAAAGAGGTTAACCCAACGAACCTCAATTTCGAGGCTCAAACAATCTACACAACAGCTAAAAAATGAGTAAAAAAAGTCTACAAAATTTTAAAAGCAGTTTTCGGATTTATCCAGCGCATAATTAACAAACAGAATATTCACAATAAATACTTTATTGAGTTATGGGCTTATGACATGCAATTAATGTTAGTCAATTATTGTCAAAATTCAAGGGTATCAAATCAAACCTGATCCCATAATGACTGAGTTGAGGATAGGTTAATAAAATACCTACTTTGGAAAAGAACTGATTGCTGCCATAGTGAAACAAATAAATCAAAAACGATGATAGTTATACCTAATGGGAGGCATGGACCAAAAGTTCAACTCAGTAAAGCTTGTTTGTTCAAATAAACAATAGGTTATTAAAGTTACTGCTTTGCAAAAGAACTGATTGCTGCAATGCTGCTACAGTGAAACAAATAACTCCACAATACAGGTATACCTTACGGGAAACATGAATCAAAAGTTCAACTCAGTACATCTTGTTTGTTCAAAAACACAAACAATTTCAAGCTCATATTGAGCTTCATTATCTGATAGGTGCAAGCACAGCCAATGTAGTCCAACCTGTAAACTTGGCTTATTTGCAAGAGGAAGCAGTCTTGTAGAGAACTGCTAGGCATGAGTTTCAAATGCTAGACTTTGCTTGCCTCCTTTTCCTCCCTTAAAGGAAACATTACTCCCCTAAACATTCTCTCCCTCACCTCATCTTCAAGTAAGATCACACTTTTCTTTCCAAAATTGGGACACAATGTTTGGTACAGTTGTGTGCTTCACCATGTGATGGTTTGGCCTTCATAATTACCACAGAGCTATTGGAGTTGTCAATTTAACAGATGAAACTAATGGAGACTCTTGTATTCTCACACTATGGATAATAGAAGATGAGGGGAAAGGTAAGGATGGAAAGAAAATATTTTTTCTTGTTTTGGACTGTAAATATAAATTGGAACCGAGAGGAATCTACTACTCATTTTCTTCAAAAAGCCAAATTTTATTTAGTATGAGGGAAGCTAGAAATTGTAACTTATCTAAACAAGATAAAGGAATTGTATTATGTTCTCTTATTAATCACCCAAACAAAGAATAGGAGACCTCCAACATAGTCCTCCTCTTCCTTTTCTAGTCCAATGCTGCTAATCCATTCCTTTTCAATCAACTCAACTTTTTCATTTTTTTTTTATTTTTTATTTTTTCATCTTTAAGAAAAGGTAATCAAGCTAAAGTACAATGTATCTTTTTATACACAAATAAGATTCAATATTGTTTCATAGCAATAGTAGCTAATCATTTAATTGGGTGATTAAGTCAAAAAAGAAACCACAACTATATAACTGAACTTATTAAACGGATTTGCCTGAGGACTACAGTCAATTCTATCATGCTTACATGCACATAAGCCATAAGGACCCCCCACCATCCCCAAAGAAAACTATCTTAACTCTAATACAACAATATAACTTCACCTTGCTAAAAGTACAACATGGTGAAGGTTTTAGGATTTAAGGCTTTAAATAGAGAGCATTAAAATAAAAATATAAATCTTAAATTTCCAAAGGAAATTAATTAACAACAAAGAGTAATAAATGCTATTTTTAACTATTAGGAATCCTGAAGGTAAAACACTTGACGTTCTGCATTCCAAGTTCATAACTGCAGAACTGATGCAATCTTAAGAATTGAAAGGCATATCCAGAGGAGAAACATTTTAAGGAAGAAGATTGCATCTGTTAACCAAGATAAAATGAACTCCCATCTCTCCCAAAGTCAACTCATAACATGAAATCTAGAAGTTTATATCACAAAAATCTCAGCATTAAGGTTTCCCTCCATCAAAATCTCCAGTCTCATCTATACCTCAAAATTGTAATGTTATGCCCGGTAAAATGGCATCTTTTGCTAAACAAAGAAATTGTAACTGTAATATGATATAAATCAGAAAAAGTAATATCATCTAATATCACATGGCCATAAAAAAACCAGGGTTTGAAATTAGAAAGCAGCGATAAAACCCTAACAGAAAAACAGATGCGTTATACGCACCGGTTGAAGATGATTCGAAGCTGCTGGAAGGAGCACCGTCGAAATCACCGGCTTTCCAAAACTGCCTGCTTCCCCTAGTAGTCGGCGCCACGCTGGTGCTCGTGGTCCCGTTCAGATGCGCCGAAGAAGAAGCCCCCTGCGGCGCCGGTAACGACAGCACCGCAGGGGATGGCGATAAGGGCGGAGGGAGAGGGCTCAAAAATCCAAGGGGAAGAACCTCTCCATCGTCATTCATCTTGCGCCTCTTGGTCGGACTCCCTCCTCCGGGCGAAATGGTGCTTTCTACTACCCCGGCGACCAAACCATCCAAATCCGGCTCCGAATCGGAATCGCTGCTGCTACTGAGTTGAATAACTGCGGAGCCAGGAGGAATGGGTGAAACGGCACCAGTTCGGGTCCTCCCTGGGGGCACATTGGGAACATCGCCGGTGAGTTCCTGTTTGACGCATGCATCCATCTCTCCAAAGAAGCGAAAAATAGAAAGTGGCGATGCAATATTCAGCAAGATTCAACAACGCCTATGCACGAATATGCTCGAAGAAAAGAAAAGAAAGAAAGAAAGAATAAGAACGATTGAAGAAATGCGAAGGTTTACAAACTGAGAAGAGAATTTCGTGAATGAAAAGGGTCAGAGGAAGACAACAGAGGAGAGGGGGGAAAGTAAAATAGAAAATAGAAATAGAAAGGGGCAAGTCAAGAGTCCAGAAGAATGAAAAATGAAAAACGCGACTTTCTAATATGTTAATTCACTTTATTGTTTATTTTTTTAATATATTTTTCATTATTATGGAATTTATATCGTTCGGGAAGACTCTACAGTCTACTGTGTTTGCTCTGGAGGGAAAACAGCGTTTTGTTTTTGAAAGGTCATGGGAGTTTTAAAAAAAATTGTATTCGTGCCACTTTTAGATAGACGCGTTCCACCGTAAAGTTAATGAAATATTTGTACAATAGACTATTTATTTGGTTTAATATAAGTTAAAAATAAACATTAATCATTCAAGTATTATTGTATCAGGGATAATAAACATCTAATATCTTACTGAATCGAACATCTAATTTAAAATACTTAAAACTGATCACACAAATACACCTTTATTATTCTAAAATAAGTATATGTGAACAACTTTAAATAAACATTCGATATTTTAATTTTAATTTGAAATTAACTCCCATTATATGCATTGTACGACACATATATTGGCTCCCTATACTTTCTATTACATTAAGGGCCCATTTGAATAGGTTCATAAGTAACTTTTTTTTAACTTTTAACTTATGAAAAGGTGTAGTATTAATGTCTGGTACAATTTTCAAAACAAAATTACAACTTTTTAAAAAGCTATTTTTGTGCTTAAGGAGAAGTTAAAAAAAATTGACTTCTCTCATAATAAAAAGTTTTTTATCACTTTTCTCTTAAAATAAGTACTTTTAGAACTAAAAAATCAAACACAAAATAATTTATTTATAAGATACTTTTAATATAAGTATTTATTGTTTAAACTATTTCTTCAAAAGTAATTTAATTAAGTTGTTAACCCAAATGGGGCCTAAAAGCCTTGATATTTTGGGTTCGAGTCACATATCTTTCCAAATTTTTAAGTGGGAGTATGTACTCCTCATCTAGCGCCCGACGCTCTGTTAGGGTTTTACTGCGCCGCCTCCATGGTTACACATTTCTTTGTCTTTTCTTTGTCAAACCCTTTTCCATCTTTTTCTACTTTCTTTTCTTAGTTTCTTTTCCACTTAACTCCCTAATTTTCGTTTTCTCTCCTAATTCATTCCTCTTTTAATTCATTCCGTTTTTTTATTCACTCATTCCATATATCTTAATTCTCTTTGGAATCATTGAATACCAATTCTGATTTTCTCTACACCATGGGCAACAAATCAGAGACTCAGAACCCTCATATAATTGCTATAACGGTGGAGGGTGTCAGCCTTCAAGTGGCACCCAAAGAAATATGAAACTGCTCTCGTGGAATTGTCAGGGTTTGGGGAGACCCCTGACAATCCACAATCTTAAAGGGATTTGCAAATCCTACTCCCCCGAGGTTGGTTTTATCTGTGAAACAAAAAATCAATCTCGACAAGTTGAAGGAAAACTAAGATCTTGTGGTTTCAAGAAATGGTTTATTGTGGATCCGGATGGATTATCAGGGGGTTTGGCAATGGCATGGAGGGATGGTTGCACTGTTCAGATTTTACAGCATGGTAGATTTTTCATTGCGGCATCAGTTCTGACAGCTGGTTCTAATGATCCCTATGGTGTTCTAGGTGTTTATCTCAGTTCAAATGATCAACATAGAATAGCTCAATTTACTGAATTAACTTCAGTCACCCAACAGTTCGATGGTAAGTTTGTGTTAATGGAGGATTTTAATGCCATTTCTAATCAATTGGAGAAAGAAGGTGGGGGTGCTAAATCTCCTTCTTCTATTGAGTGCTTTTATTAAAGGCAGATTAACCTTTGATAATATCCTAATTGTTCACGAGTGTATGCATTACTTGAAGAACAAAAAAAGGGGTCTCGAAAATGAAATGCGCTAAAATTAGATATGAGTAAGGCATATGAAATGGTGGAATGGCACTTTCTTTGGTTTATATTGGAGAAGTTTGGTTTTGACTCCCGGTGGATCATGTGGATTCGAGAATTAGTGACAACTGTTTCTTATTTTGTTATTGTGGAAGGACAACCTTATGGTTTCTTCAAACCAAATAAAGGTATTCGACAAGGAGATCCTCTATCCCCCTATCTTTTTCTTTTCTGTGCAGAAGGTCTCTCCTTCTTGCTACACAAGGCAGAACAAAACAGACTAATTCAGGGTCTTCAGATACATAGGCGATGTCCCAAGGTCAACCACCTCCTATTTGCTGATGATTCCATCTTATTCTGTAAGGCTAATCCTGAAGCATGTTCAAATATCCTGCATTTATTGAATTCTTATGAAAGCATCAGTGGTCAGAGGGTAAATCTTAATAAATCTGCTGTATTCTTTAGCCACAACACTCCCTCCACCACTCGTACACTACTGGCTAACTCAACGAATATTAATCATATTGGGGCTCAGGATAAATACCTTGGTTTGCCTTCTACAGTCTCTAAATCGAAAAAGGCTTCTTTTAGTATGATCAAAGAAAAGATTCAGAAAAGAATCCAAGGGTGGAAGCGCAATCTTCTTTCGTCAGGTGGTAGACACATATTGCTTAAGGCAGTGGGAGAAGCTATTCCTATTTATACACTGTCTTGCTTCAAGTTGCCTGATGGTTTAATTTCGAAAATTCACTCTTTACTTTCTCAGTTCTGGTGGAGACAAAAAGGTTCTGAAAGGCAGATGGCTTGGATTAGCCGGGACACTATGACTCGCCCACGAAAAGAAGGAGGCCTTGGATTTAAAGATCTCAGAATCCAAAATCTGGCGCTTTTAGGCAAACAGTTTTGGCGACTTGTAACACAGCCTACTTCCTTATTATCTAAAATACTAAGAGGTAAATACTTTAGCAATGGCAATGCTATAACGGCAGAAATTGGAGTCTTACCTTCTTGGGGATGGAGGAGCATACTGGAAGGCCGAAAGATTGTTGAAAAAGGTCTCAATTGGGCTGTAGGTACTGGTGAGAATATCCGAACCTTTGAGGATCCTTGGCTGCCTCCTCCGTATCCTTTAATGATTTCTGACATGCCAAATAGACAGGCTATTTCTGAGTTGGTTCCAAGAGTTAAAGATCTAATTACTGAAGATAGAAATTGGAATCAGAATCTCATTCAAGAATTATTTCCCCAAGACGTTGCAAACAGGATTTTGTCAATTAAAATTCAACAAGGTAGGGACAAATTGCAATGTTCTCCTTAGTTCTAACATGTCAAACATGTGTCGCCTTTTCTCCTTCTCGCAGATTGTGAAAAGCATCTTGTTCCCGCAACCCACCAGCAACACTTCGAAAATATGACTTTTCCTTAAATGATCAGAGGTTAATATTTGCAAGTTACTTTACATGTGTTTGCTGGTTGCGACAAGTGTATTCTCCTTAACTCTAGCATGTCAAACATGTGTCACCTTTTCTCCTTCTCACATACTGTGAAAAGCATTTTGTTCCTGCAACACAACAGCAACACCTCGAAAATATGACTTCTCCTTAAATGATCAAATGTTAATATATATAAATACGAGTTAATACTCAAATTGGCCCCTAAAATTTGACCTCGACTCAATTTAGCCCTCAAGGTTTCAATTGACTCTAATTGTACCCTGAAATTTTGACCTGAGCCTCAAATTGGCCCTTCCAACGTTTTTCGTCACCGAAAAGCTGACCTGTCAATTTTGGTTGACACCTGGCACCCTTGTAGTTAGATGACATGGCAAAATGTTTGAAGGCATCAATTTAGCCCCTAAAAATTTTAAATAAAACCTAGAAGTCCCAATTTTTCCAAATCGCAAGAGTGTCTCCAAGAGTTGAGAAGAATGTTGGGAAGCAGCAGCCAAGGCTCAGGTAACTCTAGTAGAACTCGTTCGCATAGTGGCTGGGTGAAGAACACACACCGTGATAGAGGTGACAGAGGTGGAAAGGTTCCGCATTGGTGCAGTTGTGGGTTGCGTCCTATTCTTTGGTGGACTGGGACGAATTCCAATCCAGAAAGACCATTCTATGGATGCTCTAACTATAATGTGAGTTGGTTGAATTGTTGCAAGTTGATTCTGTGTCTTATTTCTTAAATACTTATTGGTTTTGTAGTTGTTCTTCCTCTCAATTTTTTTTGGATTTTTGTTGTAGACTACCGGTAAGAGATGGTGCGACTTTTTTAATTGGGCAGATGTTGAAAAAGAAGAAGCCATAGTTGGTAGAAATGAAAGTTCAGTTAGTGAAGACCATTGAAAAATATCTCAGGGATGGAAAATTAGTGCAGTTGAAGCTAAAATTAGAATATTAAAAATGTGGAATATTATGTTGTCTGTGTTTGTTATTATTTTTGGAATTGTGATTGTAGCTTATGGATTATGTGGGATAAAATATACGTAACTGTGATGTCAGTTATGTGAATGAAGCATTTTTATGTATTTAATGACAAAATAGAAATGGAATTTTATGTTCTCTTGGTAATGATATATCCTATAAAAATTCTTTAAAACTGAGATTATACAAAAGAGGAGGTATAACTTATGACCAAATAAGTATCAGAAGAGTATAATTTGATCAAATCGGTCAAGCTGTTATGAGTCTGTATATGAAGACAAGATCAGGAGCTGGCTCTGATAATTATATATGTAGTATGCACTTTGACGTGGCAGAAATTGGCGAGTTAAGAAATCATTGTAAGAGATGCGTTGCAAGTATAGTTCTTAACCAACCAAAAATCCGCTTATCAATTTAGAATGGGTTGTCACAAAATTAGAATTAAAATACTAGGAGTATGAATTCCAGGTCGTCTCCCAACGAGTTGCAGAAAGGTGTACTATTTTATTAATCAGAGGTTTTTCTAAAATGGTTTGAGTTGATAAACAGAAAATTAAATCAGAGAATATATGTAATTTAAATAAAAACCTTGACCGGGAGTAGATTAGTCAAAAATCCTATCCTTGTTGGAGTTCTCCCAAGATTAATTGATAATTGAAGGTTGTCTGCTCAGTTATCCCTTACCGGATAAAGGAAAGTTAAGCAAGTAGGAAGTCAGTTTCTACTCACAAGTTCTAATCCTCTCCCTTGGGAAGGACTAGTGTCAGTGACTAGAGGGCGACCTAACGCTAAACCCAACTATAATTTTACTCTTGAGCATTTCAACTAGGTCCTCCTTTCAACCAACTCCCAATCAAGTTATGGAACTACTCGCTCATTATGAATGTAAAATTCACGAAAGGGAAATAAAGAAAGACATGATAAATAATAATTAAAAGGATCAATTAAAATAAAAATAGTTCTTGTATTAATAAATTCTAAAAATAATTCAATAGTAACTCTGAAGAAATTAAGGATATGAAAGAGTAAGTGACAAGTAAGGAAACAAACTAGAATGACGAAGTCTTGACGGAGGTAATAACTCTTCTCAATATCCCAATCCAAAAGCAATAAAATCAAATTCCTAAGAACTATGAATGTGTAGAGAGAAAACCTAGAGGAGGAGTAAAATCATATCTAAAACTAAAAATTATGCGGAATGAATCTTCTTGGTCTCTGCATGTTCCCTGGCTCTAATCTGCTTTTCTGGGCCAAAAACTAGGTCAAAACAAGGCCCAAAATCACCCCCAGCGAATTCTGCAGATTCTGCAGATCGCGCACGTCACGCGATCGCGTCATCCACGCATTCGCGTCATCCAGCGTTTTGCCTTGCCACGTGTACGCGTCGTCCACGCATTCGCGTCACTTGTGCAGTTTCCAATTCATGTGTTCACGTCAGGCACGCGAGCGCGTCACTGCAATTTCCTCTAATTCGCGCGGTCGCGTGAACCATGCGTCCGCGTCGCTTCTCGCTGGTCATCTCCTCAATTTCTTGTGTTCCTTCCATTTTTGCAAGCCTCCTTTCTAATCTCCAAGTCATTCATGTCCTATAAAGCCTGAAACACTTAACACACAGATCACGGCATCGAATGGAATAAAGGAGAATTAAAATACATAATTAAAAGTCTCTAGGAAGCAAGTTTTCAACCATGGAGTAATTTTGGGAAGGAATTGTAAATATATGCTAATTTAATGAATAAATGGGTAAAGATTTGATAAAACCACACAATTAAATACAATATAAACTATAAAATAATGGTTTATCAACCTCCCCACACTTAGACATAAGCATGTCCTCATGCTTAGTTGAAGGAGATAAAATAAATGAGCAGAAACATGTAAAACTCATGTTATGCAATGCAACCTATACATATGAATGCAACTATATGATTCTTGTCCACTTGGTTAAAAGTAAATAAGCTCTTCAAGACAATCACAAATCAAATTCCACGAATTCAATTCTTATATAGTAACAACAGATAAAAATGCAAGAAGGTATCTCATGAAAGCAGGGAACATAGAATTTAAGCATTGAACCCTCACTGATGATGTATGTACGCTCTAATCTCTCTAGTGTATAGGGTAATCACTCTATCCTTCTCTAATCATGCTTTCTAATTTTTTTGTTCTTCACCTAACCAATTAACAACATTTAATGTACCAATGCAAACATCATGAGGTCTTTTCAAGGTTGTAATGGGACCAAGGTAAGGGTAAGGGTACATATATGGCTAAGTAAGCTTATAAATTGAATGTTTAATTAACCCAAGCTTTCACCTAACACACATATATACATTCTATATAACTTAAATTTCATACCTAGCTACCCAAAATTTCCCTTTCACATTCCTTACTCATGTATCAACTTTTATTTTAATTTTATCATATATGCATTGATCCTTGAATTTTAACTTAGCATTGGGGTAATTTTGTCCCCTTATTTATTTATTGAATATTTTTGAATTTTTTTTAACATAAACACAGCTTATCAATGCACATAGAATTTTAATTTTTCTTTTATAGTTTCACATGAGAAGGTACCCAAATTCCCATTATATTATTGTGACACATTTTCTTATTATCTTTTGTTCCCACAATCTTCCCATACTCAATTAACACAAAATTCTATCTCAAGCTAACCAAAGATTCAATTGGGATATATAATTGTTTTTCCGCTTAAGGCTAGTGATGTGGTAAAATAAAGAACGAATGGGATTTAAAGGCTCAAAGTGGCTAACAAAGGTAATTGGAAAGGGTAGGCTGATTTGGGATAAGTGAGCTAAACAAATAATGGTCTCAATCATATGCAAGCATAGAAATATATTAAACATTGGACATATAGGATGAAACAAAATATAGATTACAATCATAGAGAAGTAAACACACAAGAATAAAATAATTATGGTTAAATAATATAATCATGTATTTAGGCTCAAAGTCTCACAGGTTGTGTGTTCTTTAGCTCAAAAACCATGTTCCAAATACAACTTCAAGCAAATTTAACATAAAAGTTTTGATTAAAATTAGTGAAATTTTGTTCTAAAAATAGAGTCTTAGAAGGAACTTATTATCTTTTCAATCAAGTAGAACATGTATGCAACTAACCTATTACTATGCAATTTATCCTATTCTACAAAAGAAAAATTAACTAAATATCCTATTTTATTGGTGTTAGGGAAGAGAAATTACCTCCGGAAGTCAGGTACTGACCGACCTCCCCATACTTAAGGCTTTGCACCGTCCTCGGTGCCATCTGTCAGGAACAAAGGTGGGTTGGTAGCAGTATCTCCACAGTCGGGACCGTCATGGCTCCCTGTGCTGGTAAATAAAGTGGAGTCCGGGGTGTCTGGGTCGTTGTATTTTCCCATAAGTAGCTCCTTGAGGTATGTGAATCAGCGCTTGTTACGACGCTCTCTTAGCTTTGCTTTGTGTTCATGCCGATCCAACCTCTCAAGTATCTGATGGAGCAGTTGGTTTATTGTAGGTGCTTCTGCTGGAAGTCTAATATATTTCCCGTTAGGGACGTACTGATAATCCCGTGGGAGCATGGCTTTGGTGTCTCCAGCTCTGTAGGAGGCTCCGGCTGTTGAGACAAGATCTGAGACCAAGGCGGGAAAAGGTAAGTTGTCCATAATTTGTACGTGTCCCATAGCATTCCGGATGTGTCTTGGTAGGTTTAGAGGCTGGTTTATAAGGATGCACCATAGTAGAATGATCATGTTTGCAGTGAAGAAGGACTCGTGGGTGCTCGAAAAGACGTAATAGGACATAATCTGTGCCTATACGCGAGCCTCCAAAGTAAGTGCGGAAGCCGATATTTCCTTAGGACGGGAACGATGGTAACCATAAATCCATCTGCTGCCAGGTAGTGCGATAACTCTGAGAACAGCGTCCCAATCAAATTAGTACATCTGGCGCTTGAGTGTGGCCTCTTGAAATGCGTCCAGTCCTTCTGGAGTAGGGGGAAGATCTAAAGCTCGCTGAATGGCCTCTTTTGTAATGGGAACTTGCTTCTGACGGACATAGACAGACTGCAGGGTTGGCAGGTGGAAGTTAGAGTAGAACTCGACTACCCAGGAAAGATTAACCTGCCGTGGCTGTCTCTGTAGGAAACCCCATTGTCTTCGTTCAATTTGCGGCTCAACAAATTCAGCAATACGGGTCGGGAGGATAAGAAGATATTCGTTGTTGTAACTCCTTTCTGCCAGGATGGGGAACATCTGCTCACAGTAGCGATTGGAAAATCGCGCAATGTCCTTTGCTGGGAAGGCTTTCTCTTTTTCATCAACCTTGATAATCCTCTTAATTCTTTTTGTTGAGGGCTTAACTGCAGTTGAAGATGGCTCAGCCACTAATGCTCTTTTTGTTCCTCTTCTTGCTGGTGGTTTGGGAGTAGCTTTTTCCTTGCCTTTCTTGGTGGCCATCCTAAAAGAAAGAAAAGAGAAAGTATGTTAAAATGTCAAGGTTTGGAGCAAGGAAGAGAACGGGAAAGGTGGTAATTAATGCACATTAAAAGATGAATGATGTTAACACATGGTCATGACTACATGTGAAAACTCATCAACGGAAATATAGCAAGTGCATATGATGACAATTAAATGCAAGGTGTTTATTGACATGCAGGCAAAGGCATGAGTAGCATAGATTAAGCATTCAATGTTCAAGTTAGATTACCAAGCCTTTCAAACTAATAACTTGTTTGTAATGGCAATTATATTGAATTAATATGATATGAAAAAGGGTTTCGTGAAAAGCAAGCATATAGAGTAGTAGGATAAAAGATATCGAAAAACAGTGCACAATGCCATACGGGCGTTTTCACAAACACATAGCATGCATGGTAAATAAGCTAATGAAAATAATAAATTGAACATGCAAGCAACCCTTTAAAAATTGATATATAATTGCCAAATAATTTCTTAACAATCCACAAGCATATAATAAGAAACAATGACCCAAATAAATTTTCAACACCAATTAAAAGAAAAAGAAAGAAAAAGAAAACATGGATAATGAAAGTAAAAAGAAAAAAGAACGGAAGAAGAAAACATAAAATAAAGAAGAAGAATAGAAAAGTAAGGAGGGAAGAAAAAAAGAAAAACCTTGGTAATGGTGGTGAGAGAGAGAGAAAGTAGAAAGCGAGAAAGAAGGAAGAAGGAAGAAAGGGGAAAGAAAGAAATAAGAAGGGAAAAGAAAAAGTAGGATCTGGGGAAGAGAAAGATAAGATATTTTGGCAGATTAGGGTAAGCTGTGCGGCGTAAGCGACGCGGACACGTGGGGTACGCGTTCGTGCGGATGGCGCTTATATGAATCGACGCAGTCGCGTCGGTCACGCGGACGCGTGACTCGTTCGGTGCTACTGGCGCGAGGGTAGCCTCGCGCTCGCACAACTCTCTGTTCGAAACTCATTGTTGCCAAATTCCAGGGTGACGCGGTCGCGTGGTAGACGCGATCGCGTGGGTGGCCAATATTGGAATATGACGCGGACGCGTGGGGCACGCGTTCGCGTGGTAAGGCTTGTGCGTCTAGCACCAGTCCAGTCCCACTCAAGCACAACTTTCGGCCATGCACCCTTTCTTACGTCGATTTTCAGGTCACGCGTCCGCGTGGGTGACGCGGACGCGTGGGAGGCATTATTCCCATATGATGCAGATGCGTCAACGATGCGGTCGCGTAGATCAATTTGTGCCTAAGGCACGCCTCCAGCCACGCTCCCGCGTGACTTTCTGTTCGTTTTATTTTTTCTTTCTTACTCACCTGCTACGCGGACGCGTCGCGTGCCCCCCTATTTTTTTATGCAATATGCAAATGAAGATGTAAACTATAGGCACTAGTACTGAGAAGAGTTATTGGGAAAGGAAATAAAGAAATAAAAGAAAGAAACGATCATACCACGGTGGGTTGTCTCCCACCCAACACTTTGCTTTAACGTCCTTAAGTTGGACGCTCTACTAGCTCAGTTTTCTGCTGTGGATGGATCCTCCAAGAGGAAGATCTCTAGCTCCTTGGTTTTCGTCGCCTTCTCACCATGATATAGCTTTAAGCAATGTCCATTAACTTTGATGAATTCAGAGCTTGAAGGATGACTTAGGTGAAAAACTCTGTATGGCTCGGCCTTCTCTACTCTATATGGACCTTCCCATCTTGATCTTAACTTGCCTGGCATGAGCCTCAGTCTAGAGTTGTAAAGGAGGACAAAGTCCCCAGGTTTGAACTCTCTCCCTTGATGTGCTTATCATGCACAACCTTCATCTTTTCCTTGTACAGCCTTGAGTTCTCATAAGCTTCTAGGCGAAGGCTTTCTAATTCTTGCAGTTGCAACTTCCTTTCAGTTCCGGCCTTTTCAAATTCCATATTGCACTCCTTTATTTCCCAAAAGGCTTTGTGCTCTACCTCAACTGGAAGGTGACAGACTTTTCCATAAACTAAGCGGAAGGGACTCATCCCAATGGGTGTCTTGTATGCCCAGAGTACATCTTGTAGCCTGGTGCTCCAGTCTCTTCTATTATGTTTGACTATCTTATGCAATATACTCTTTATCTCTTTGTTAGATACCTCAACTTGCCCATTAGTCTGGGGATGGTAGGCTGTTGCCACTTTATGAACTATCCCATGCTTCTTCAGTAGTCCTGTTAGTCTCCTGTTACAGAAATGGGTGCCTTGATCGCTCACGATTGCTCGTGGTGATCCGAAGCGACAAATAATATGGGTTCTAACAAAGGAAACAATAGTGTTAGCATCATCAGTGCGGGTAGGAATTGCTTCCACCCATTTAGAAACGTAATCTACAGCTAACAATATATAAAAATAACCATTAGAATTTGGAAATGGACACATGAAGTCAATGCCCAGACATAAAAAATTTCATAGAAAAGCATAGTCATTTGAGGCATCTCATCCCTCTTGGATATATTACCAAACCTTTGGCATGGGAACAAGATTTACAAAATTCAGCAGCGTCTTTAAAAAGAGTAGGCCACCAAAATCCACAGTCTAAAATTTTTCTAGCTGTTCTTTGAGGGCCAAAATGTCCTCCACTCTCAGATGAGTGGCAGGCCTCTAAAATGGACTGGAATTCTGATTGAGGCACACACCGTCTAATTACCTGGTCAGTGCCACATCTCCATAAATATGGGTCATCCCATATATAATATTTGGACTCGCTTTTCAGCTTGTTTCTTTGATGCTTAGTAAAGTTTGGAGGGAAAGTGCGGCTAACTAGATAATTAGCTACAGGTGCATACCAAGGGACTACTTCAGATAATGCTTGTAAGTTGTCGAATGGAAAATTATCATTTATAGGAGTGGATGTATCCATAATGTGCACAAGGCGACTCAAGTGGTCTGCCACTAGATTCTGGTTACCACTCCTGTTCTTAATTTCTAAATCAAATTCTTGTAGTAGCAGTATCCAACGTATAAGCCTTGGTTTGGACTCCTTTTTAGCTAATAAATACTTTAGGGCTGCGTGGTCTGAGTACACTACTACTTTAGCACCAAGTAAATAGGCTCAGAATTTATACAGAGCAAAAACAATAGCAAGAAGCTCTTTCTCAGTAGTAGTGTAATTAGACTAAGCAGCGTCTAAAGTCTTAGATGCATAAGCAATTACAAAAGGGTCCTTACCTTCACGCTGAGCCAGCTGCTCCTACTGCATGGTTGGAAGCATCGCACATGATTTTAAATGGCTGGCTCCAGTCTGGTCCTCTCACAATTGGAGCTTGAGTCAGGGCGGTCTTCAACTTATCAAACGCTTGTTTGCAATCCTCACTGAACTCGAACTCAATATCTTTCTGCAGTAGTCTGGATAAGGGTAGTGCTACTTTACTAAAGTCCTTAATGAATCTCTGGTAAAAACCTGCATGGCCAAGGAACGAACGGACTTCCCTCACAGAGGAGGGGTAAGGTAAACTAGAAATAACATCCACCTTTGCTGGATCTACAGAAATGCCAATATGAGACACAACATGTCCTAGTACAATCCCTTGTTTTACCATAAAGTGACATTTTTCAAAATTTAATACAAGGTTTGTACTGACACATCTATCTAATACTCTAGATAAACTATCCAAGCAAAGGCTAAATGAATCACCATAAACACTAAAATCATCCATAAAAACCTCCATACAGTTCTCAATAAGGTCAGAGAAAAGACTCATCATGCACCTTTGGAAAGTAGCTGGTGCATTGCACAAGCCAAAGGGCATTCTCTTATAAGTATAAGTGCCAAAAGGACATGTAAAATTAGTATTTTCCTGATCTTCAGGAGCTATATGGATTTGAAAATAGCCTGTGTAACCATCTAAAAAACAATAATGGGATTTACCTGACAGGCAATCAAGCATCTGATCAATGAATGACAAGGGGTAATGATCCTTGCGAGTGGCTTGGTTGAGACGCCTATATTCAATGCAAACTCTCCATGAATTCTGTACTCTAGTTGTCAGAAGCTCTCCATGCTCATTTCTTACTATTGTGATTCCAGACTTCTTGGGCACCACTTGTACTGGACTGACCTATTCACTATCTGAGATGGGGTAAATGATATCTGCTTCAAGTAGCCTGGTCACTTCTTTCTTGACAAATTCTAAGATGGTGGGATTCAGTCTTCTCTGAGATTGACGGACGGGCTTTTTTCCCTCTTCTAGGAATATTCTGTGCTCACAAACTTGAGAGTTGATACCTACTATATCCATCAGGCTCCATCCAATTGCTTTCTTGTGTTTTCTCAGCACACTGAGTAGCTGTTCTTCTTGTTGAGAAGTGAGTTCCTTTACAATGATAACTGGAAACTTCTGCTTGTCCTCAAGGTACGCATATTTGAGGTGTGGAAGGAGGGGCTTTAATTCCAATTTCTGCTCATGGCCAGGCTCTGGATCATCCGGAGCTGGTGATAATGGCAAAGTGCCCTCATTGTCCTCTGAAAATGTCTCCACACTTGGACCTTGTTCTGTGTACTTCTCTTCTAATTCCTCCTGGTGAACTTCAGCCACGGTTTTATCTATGATGTCACACTGGGAGATAGAATAATCATTCGGAGGGTGCTTCATAGCTTCATTTAAACTGAATTTCACCATTCTACCATCTATTTCAAAAGAATAAGTTCCTAAAAATGCGTCCATCTTGAACTTTGAAGTCTTCAGGAATGGTCTTCCAAGCAGGATTGATGATGGCCTTCCTGAGTCATTAGGGGGCATTTCCAGAATGTAGAAGTCAATGGGAAATGTGAGTCCCTTAATGCTCATTAATACATCTTCAGCAATTCCAACCACTGTAATAATGCTTTTATCTGATAACACAAAATGAGCTGCCGACCTTTTTAAGGGAGGGAGCCTCAAGGTATCATATATAGACAAAGGCATTATACTAACACATGCTCCTAAATCACACATGCAGTCAGAAAATATCACACCACCAATAGTACAATTAACCATACATGGACCTGGATCACTACACTTTTCAGGTATACCTCCCATTAAAGTAGATATAGAACTACCTAAAGGAATAGTTTCTAATTCATTAATTTTGTCTTTTTGTATACATAAATCTTTTAGAAACTTTGCGTATTTAGGTACCCGCTGAATAACATCAAAAAGGGGAACAATTACCTCAACCTTTTTGAATATTTCTACCATTTTGGGATCAAGTTCCATCTGCTTCCTGGGCTTCCTTGCAATTTGTGGAAATGGAATAAGAAGGACGTTTTCGGCATCATCTGTATCCTTTGGTGCTTCCTTCTGTGGTTGGGCTTTTTCTTCTTCAACCACGTCTTGTATGTCCTCTTCTTCTTCGGCGTCCTCTACTTCCACCACCTCTTCAGCTGAGGCGTGTTCTGATGGGATTGGCTCCTCCTAATTCCTCTCTTGCAGTGTGGTTCCGGACCTTAGGGTGATGGCATTGATGCCACCCTTTGGATTGGCTAAGGGTTGAGAAGAAATTTCGCTGGAGCTTGCATGTTGAATGTTTGAAGTATTGGGTGATGCCAGCTGAGAGATGAGAGCTTGTATAGCGGATGCTAGGCCATTAAGTGAACTTTCCACGTTCTTTTGTCCTTGTGTAATGGATTGAAGCACCTCATCACTCAGAGAGGAATTAGATTGAGTGATCTGTGGAACTTGTTGTTGGTTGTGCTGTGGTCCTTGGGACTGCCTCAGGTGAGGTGCTCTGTAAGGCTGGTTCTAGTTCTGCTGCCTGTTGTTGTTATTATTCCACCTCTGATATCCTTGATTGTCTCTGCCTCTTCTATTATTGTTGTCCCTCCAACTCTGGTTAGAATTATCTCTCCAACCTTGGTTGAAATTGTCCTGCCATCTATGGTTGTAACTGCTACCTTGATTGTATCCTTGATTGGGGCGGTCATAGAAGTTATGAGTGGCTGCCACAGTGTTGTCTTCCTGCTAGAGTTGCGGACATTCGTCAGTATAATGGCTATAATCAGCGCAGATCCTGCACACTCTTTGTGGGACTAACTATTAGCTTTGCTGCGCTTCTTGTTGACTTAACTGCATCTGCTTCAGTAAGTTGGTCATTTCACATATACTCTGAGTCAGAGCAGTAGTTTCCTTGCTAGAAGATACCTCTGCAACAGCTTTTGACCGGCTTTGTTTCTGCCTGTGATTCTGAGTAGATTCAGCCAAGTCACTGATCAATTGCCATGCCTCATCAGTGGTCTTGTACTTTTTCATAGACCCATTGCTAGCACTTTCCAATGTGATCTTATCTTGGGGCCTCATGCCTTGTGTGACGTAGCCGAGCAACACTATCTTGTCAATCATATGGTGGGGACATGCTTCCAGAAGGTTGTTGAAGCGCTCCCAGTATTCATAGAGGGTCTCAGACTCGTCTTGAACAATCATGGAAATGTCTTTCCTCAGTTTATCAGTAACTCCAGCTGGAAAGAATTTTTCCAAAAATTCTCTTCTAAGCGTATCCCAGTCAAAAAACAGTTGCTGCGGGTTGAGTGTAGTACCACTCTCTCGCCTTTCCCTCAAGAGAGAACGGGAAGGCTTTTAACAGAATAGAAGTTTCATCTGCACTATCATGTCTGACAGTAGAACAGGCTGCTTGGAAATCCCTAAGGTGCTTGATAGGCTCTTGAGCAGGTAGGCCATGAAACTTAGGCATCAAGTTGAGTAGTGCAGTCTTTATTTCAAAATCTGTAGCCACTGCTGGGTGATGTGCTTAAAACGGTTGCATTGTAAAATCAGAGGCTCCAGCCTCCTGGATAGTAACTCTCCTAGGTGCTGCCATGTCACCTGCACGTAAATCAACCAAATCAGTAGAAAGGGAGCTTGTTTCTTCCTTACGTGACGTTTCAGATTCGCCCTCGGGGAAGACTAACCGATGCCGAGCTTGCCTTATACGTGAAATAGTTCTTTCAATCTCAGGATCAAATACTGGCAAGCTTGGATCAGGAAGTAAACGCGTCATTTAATGAAAGAAACATGCAGCTCATAGTAGAAAAATAAAATAAAATGCAAATAAATAAATTCCAATCAATAACTTAGCACTCTATTGCAACTCTCCGGCAACGGCGCCAAAAATTGACGTGGCAGAAATTGGTGAGTTAAAAAATCATTGTAAGAGATGCGTTGCAAGTATAGTTCTTAACCAACCAAAAATTCGCTTATCAATTTAGAAGGAGTTGTCACAAAATTAGAATTAAAATACTGGGAGTATGAATCCCAGGTCATCTCCCAACGAGTTGCAGAAAGGTGTGCTATTTTATTAATCAGATATTTTCTAAAATGGTTTGAGTTGATAAACAGGAAATTAAATTAGAGAATTTACGTAATTTAAATAAAAACCTTGACCGAGAGTAGATTAGTCGGAAATCCTATCCTTGTTGGAGTTCTCCCAAGATTAATTGATAATTGAAGGTTGTCTGCTCAGTTATCCCTTACCGAATAAAGGAAAGTTAAGCAAGTTGGAAGTCAGTTTCTACTCACAAGTTCTAATCCTCTCCCTTGGGAAGGACTAGTGTCAGTGACTAGAGGGCGACCCAACACTAAACCCAACTATAATTTTACTCTTGAGTATTTCAACTCAAGGTCCTCCTTTCAACTAACTCCCAATCAAGTTATGGAACTACTCGCTCATTATGAATGTAAAATTCACGAAATAAGAAAGGAAAATAAAGAAAGACATGATAAATAATAATTAAAAAGATCAATTAAAATAAAAATAGTTCTTGTATTAATAAATTCTAAAAATAATCCAATAGTAACTCTGAAGAAATTAAGGATATGAAAGAGTAAGTGACAAGTAAGGAAACAAACTAGAATAACGAAGTCTTGACGGAGGTAATAACTCTTCTCAATATCCCAATCCAAAAGCAATAAAATCAAATTCCTAAGAACTATGAATGTGTAGAGAGAAAATCTAGAGGAGGAGTAAAATCAGATCTAAAACTAAAAATTATGCGGAATGAATCTTCTCCTTGGTCTCTGCATGTTCCCTGGCTCTAATATGCTTTTTTGGGCCGAAAACTGGGTCAAAACAGGGCCCAAAATCACCCCCAGTGAATTCTGCAGATCGCGCACGTCACGCGATCGCGTCATCCAGCGTTTTGCCTTGCCACGCGTGCGCGTCATCCACGCATTCGTGTCACTTGTGCAGTTTCCAATCCATGCGTTCGCGTCAGGCACGCGAGGGCGTCACTGCAATTTCCTCTAATTCACGCGGTCGCGTGAACCATGTGTCCGCGTCGCTTCTCGCTGGTCATCTCCTCAATTTCTTGTGTTCCTTCTATTTTTGCAAGCCTCCTTTCCAATCTCCAAGTCATTCATGCCCTATAAAGCTTGAAACACTTAACACACAGATCACGACATTGAATGGAATAAAGGAGAATTAAAATACATAATTAAAAGTCTCTAGGAAGCAAGTTTTCAACCATGGAGTAATTTTGGAAAGGAATTGTAAATACATGCTAATTTAATGAATAAATGGGTAAAGATTTGATAAAACCACAGAATTAAATACAATATAAACTATAAAATAATGGTTTATCATACTTCCATTAGTGACAAAAGAAAATCTAATAAAACCTTTTGTGGTTCTTGCACTTGACAGAGGACCCACAAATAAGTAATTCATAGTCATTAATCATTGTCAATATCACAGCATTAGCAATAGCAGTATCTGCATCATACTTTAAATACCCTAGATAACATAGTTTCAAATATCCTAAACTGAAACAGATTACTCTTCATAACATAGTAACAAAATATCAAAAGAGCATAGTTTGATCAAATGCTTTCTACAAAATATGTTCTACACAACTTCCAGTCAACATTGCAAATCGTTTTCTATTTTGTTGTTGGTGGTTTGAAGCCCGGGGTGGGGACGAATGTCATAAACTCTGCCAAGCGTGCAGCTGTCCCAGAACTTGCTCCTTGCATTGGGTCCACATTGAAAGTTTTTTCCTCTTAGATTGCAGTTTGTCAGGCCTTGTGACCTGTTGTGGAGGTGGAGGTGGGTCTGATGAAGGGACCTAGTGAAATTGTTAACAGAATTAGTGACCAATACATCCCAATAAAAATCAAGCAATATATTATCAAATAGTATCAATCAATTGGATCTATCCAACATTTACTCATGTATTATAAACCAATACAAACTAGTTAACAGTTAATCAAATATTAGAAACCAATCATTACCTGTTCCTGATTTTCTGGCTGTAAGTGGGTTGGGTGAGATCAATCTCTGAAGTATTTGCATCATCAACAGCTTGCCCTAGTGCTAATGGAGCATTTTCATTAATCTCAGTAGCTTGGGTGTTAGTAGTAGCAGCATTTGCTGGATCTCTAGTCTCTCCAGCCTTAGAACCTTTTTCTTTTGCAACAACAGCCGCTGTTGCATTAACAAGGGCACTAGCAAGGTCATCAGCCTTAGTCTCCCATTGTTCTTTGCATAGAAGCACATCTCTACTAGCTCTTTGTCATGACTTAGTGCTCGCAGTCCACTCTTCATAGGTCTACCAGAAACAAGCCACCAACACTCAACCATGTTATCATAACCTAGGATTTTGTAGTAGTCTCTTAGTGAAAATACATCTAATATGTCATCATCCAGCCCAGTCAACTCATCAGTGTGATCATTATCATAAACCAAACTGCCATTTGGTTTGGTGACAAAACTGCCTCCATGATGATACACAATCGTTATACCTTCATCCATCTATAAATAAGATTCAGGAGACACAATGGTTAAAAATAACACTACAATAAATTAAAAATAGTAATTCAAATTATAGACAATTCAGTTGGGGCTTAGTTCTAATATATTAAACAACTTAATCAATTAAAAGTGTTTTGGCTACCATTAAAAACATGAATATTTTGTTAAAGGTATTTGGTTTAATTTCAATCTGTCTCATGCAATCCTTAATCATGAAACATGAAAGAATAAAGCAAGTAAAATCAATAATATTTGGATACAATTACAACTTTGCTAATCAAAGTAAATTCAACTCTGACTCAAGTATCAAACTATTATGCCATACAACACTACCCAACATTGCCAATACTTCACAGAATACAATGAAACAAGTACAATCCTTTTTACTTTATGAATGGCCAGAATGAATAGGAACTAGGAGACCAGGTATTTTTAACCATAATAATAATAATAATAATAATAATAATAATAATAATAATAATAATAATAAAAAACAGGAAACCTTCAACAAAACATACCAGCTTGATCTGCGTTTTAATTATTGTTAAAACCAATGAGTATTATTTTTAATCTTTAAGTGAAAAAATAAATAAGAGAAACTCATCGTCCTATCTAAAAAAAAAGAAAAGAGAATAAAAGGACAAAGATTTTTATAATTGATTGCCAAAGTAGAACAAAGAAGTTAAAATCTTCACACAATCAATTACATAACTAACAGTCACAAGTATCTGAAATACCTAAACATAAAGGATTATGCTTTTTACAAGAATAATTAATGGCAGAGTAATTCAAACACCAGAAGCAAAAAAAAATCCATTTCATTTCTCGTTTAACAGCTTATTTGCTGTACCACTTAATGCAATAATCTGCACAATAATTATGCATAGAATAACAATATAATGTTCACATCTTAACAAGAACAAATAATTTGTAATGAATCTCGTAAAAACTTATTAAGGAAGTACGAAAAAGTAAACTATCACATGCACTATCGAAAATATTAAGCATTCAAAAAGATGCCTTTTTTGCTTTTTAACAAGTGCCGTGTTAAAATACTCATGCAGAAAATTTAAGGGAAGGGTTCTTGAGAAATAAAATAGACTCCACTTTAATCATTAAGTCATTCCTTCCCTCAAAGATTCCAACTAGTAATCACACCCGTAAAGTTCATGTATAAAAGTAGGATTTTTTTTATCAAAATTATATTCTTGTTATGATCATTACATAATGCAGTATTCCCTTTCCACTATATTAGTACTCTTGTAAATAATAGTATAAGAAGGAACAAGGAAACACATGAAAGCAAAATTGTCAAGTGTGTTTATTAAGCAAAATTATATTCCAACTAGTAATCACACCCTTAAAGTTTATGTATAAAAGTAGGATTTTTTTATCAAAATTATATTCTTGTTATGATCATTACATAATGCAGTACTCCGTTTCCACTATATCAGTACTCTTGTAAATAATAGTACAAGAAGGAACAAGGAAACACATGAAAGCAAAATTGTCAAGTGTATTCATTAAGCAAAATTATATTCCAACTAATAATCACACCCTTAAAGTTCATGTATAAAAGTAGGATTTTTTTATCAAAATTATATTCTTCTTATGATCATTACATAATGCAGTACTCCTTTCCACTATATCAGTATCTTGTAAATAATAGTACAAGAAGGAACAAGGAAACACATGAAAGCAAAATTGTCAAGTGTATTCATTAGTCGAGGGACGGAAATTCAAGGATCCCATTTTAATATATAAATGCACTGAAATCTTGAATATGATCATCAACGATACCTCCAAGCCATAGTACTAATGTCAATGTCTAAGGAAAATCAAGAAGTTCAGATTATCACTTAATTTTAGATGTATAATAAAACATTCATGGTGGTCATTGATGCAGACAATGTTCAGTACAAAAAATTCTTTATTTTTACAAGAAATTACCCAGTTAATAATTAAATTAAAATGGGATATCAAGGTGTAAAATTATTATTTTAAAATGGAATATGAAGAATCAAAGACTACTCAAATAGACAAAGAACTGAACGATTCAATTGATCACAGTCACACACATGCAAAAAAATTAAACCCTAACAAACAAAAACTCTATCATCATCAACAACCATAATCAACCACATTCTCCCAAAGTTTCACTGATGAAGTAGACTGAAAAAAATGAAAAATAACCCACAACCAACATTTTGAGAAAAACAGAGCATGGTAGTTGAGAGCAGCATTTTTGTTACTAACCTGTTTTCCAAAAGATGACTCCCAGGTAATTAATCTTCACAATGGAGAGCGAAACAAGTAAGAAAAGCTTCAAACTTCCATTACTGCGATACCCATAGTGCTTCTCTGACGGAACGTATACGACGGGAAGAGAAGGAAGAGAAAGGGTCAATTGGGTTTTAGTTTTGAAGTGGTTAATGTTTGGATTTCATTTAACCCCTTTTCTCATGTCAATGACGTCGTTTCTAAGGATTTCGGCGCCAACAATAAAACGGCGTTGTTTTGAGACTGCCAGGTGTCATTTAAAATTGCCAGGTCAGCTCTCCGGTGACAGAAAATGATATAAGGGCTAATTTGAGGCGCGGGTCAAAATTTCAGGGTACAATTAGAGTCAATTAAAACTTTGAGGGTTAAATTGAGTTGGGGGTCAAATTCCAAGGGCCAATTTGAGTATTAACTCATATAAATACACTAGTGTGAGTTTACGAGTAAATTATAATGATGAGATTATACCACATATGAATGCGGTACATGTGTTTGCTGGTTGCGACAAGTGTATTCTTCTTAGCTCTAGCATGTCAAACATGTGTCACCTTTTCTCTTTCTCGCAAAATGTGAAAAGCATCTTGTTCCAGCTACACACTGTTCCAGCAACACACGAGCAACACCTCAAAAATATGACTTCTTCTTAAATGATCAAATGTTAATATTTTGCAAGTTGCGGAAAGCAAAAGCAACCCATATATATTTATGATACTTCATTTATCTAGTTTCAAGAATTATATCAGTTATATTCTCTTTTAAAAATGAATAAAGCTATATATTTAAGTATTTTTATGAATTAAATCTAACCAAGTTAAATAATAAAACTTAGAATAATATTAGTCATAACTGATTTTTATTATGTTAGACCAATTTAACTAGATTTAATTAATAAAAAAATTTAAATATATAGTATTATTTTTTAAAAATCAATTTGTGTCTTATTTATTTATTTATTTATTATTTTTTTAATAGATTTATTAAGTGTCTATATAGATACCAACTTTTACTATGCAAATAACATTATTATTATTATTATATCATCTAACTTTAAGGGACCTCAGCTTAATTTTTTTCTAGTTTCTTTAATGGCAAGAAGTTTATCTATCTTTTGAAGTCCTTTGAAGCATGATTACTGGTCATGAAGGAGGGAAATCTAATAGTCAAGTTTTCAGCTGCAAAAGTGGATATATGGCTGAATGACCAAGCAACCAACCCTTACCAAGTTATCATTTTGACTTAAAAGTAACATAAATATCTCTTTACACTGCAAAAACAATAATAATACAAATAAAAAATAGAGCGTTACGTTTTTTTAAGAGGACTTTTGATATATATGAATTAGTTGTAAGAACTAGATTAGACCGATTAATTTAACTAAAAAATTGGTGAATTGAATTTTTAATCGGTTCGGTCTAATATTTAAACTATTTAAAAAATAGAATTGGTAAAAATTGATAAGAACCGGTTAAAATTGTTGAAAATTGGTTCAACCGAATTGTTCGAATTTTTTTTTTTTTAAAATTGATAAAAATGTAGTTTAATCTTAGGTTAATATAAAAATAAAATTAAAAAATTTTTATTATGAAAAAATACTAGAATTTTATATACTTATTTAATAATAACTAGATTATAACTTGTTGATTATAATTTGTTGAAACTTGATTGTTTTTAAAATATTAATGATGATATATATTTTTTAAATTTTAATTTTAGGTTTTAGACTATTTTATATTTTTATTTATGTAAGACTGATTCTGTTGGTTCAATCAATATCAGTTGAACCAATAAACTAATAAAGCAGTAGTTTGATCGGTTTAATTACTGGTTTGATTCTGACAATTATGATCTGAATGAATCACTTGGACGTGAATCAAAGTAAAGTATATATATTGTATGGGATTTGCTTTTTTTTTTTAATTTGAATTTTATTTTAAATTTAAATTATATCTTGTTATTTTAAATTTGAATCTTTTAAAATTATAAATCATATCACAACTCAATT